>NW_027528977.1:10364478-10373903 GCF_008692635.1 Crocuta crocuta | reverse complement strand
GGGAGAAGGTGGGGAGGTGAGTGGTGGGTGATGGTGGTGCTGACCATGGACAGTGGTAGAGGATTGGAGTTATTGAGTGTTACTTGGAAATGTGGGTTATGTTATGCTGATGGGTAGTTATGTGCTCAGGGCAATGCTAGGTGGTGGCAAAAAGAAAGGCAGCATTGAATGGAGTTTAGTACCAGCTACTAGGTAATGTTGAATGGAGTATAGTTTTTGGTGGTGTTGAGAAGGGGGTGGTGATGAGTGCTTGGTGAAGCTGAGGGGTGTTGGGGTCGTACTGGATATTGGGGGATGTGGCGGTGTTGAGCACAGAGTGGTCTGAGTGAGTGCTAAGTCAGACAGTATTCTTAAGTGGAGGTTGATATTGAGTGGGGTGGAATTGAGCAATGAATGCCTATGGATGGTGTTTGGTAGGATTTGGTGATATTGAGTTGGTAAAAAATGTGGAGGGGGGATGGTACTGGGTAGAGGTAGGTGGACAGACATGTTGAGTTGGTGGCTGGTGTTGAGTGGAGTGGGGGTGGGGTGTAGAATGGAGGGTGATGTGGGTAATGGGGTGATGTTGGGCATTGCTGGTATTTGGTGTTCGTATGGGTGGTGGAGCATGTTGAGTAGGGGCTGGTAAGGAAGACTCAGTAATGTCTCCTGGGAGTGAGGGGAGTGTGTCCAGGCTCTGTCTCTCCAGCCCTAGTCAGGCGCCAAGGCACCTGGAGATGTCTTCTTCCTATGAGCTCACATTTGCAGAGAGTGTACAACCCAGCTTCCCCAGAGACCCTCTTGCCGCAGTGTTTTGAGAGTCCCTCCCCTCCCCCCACCCCTTCAATGGGAATTCAGAAGGCTGGGCTTCCTGAGGCAGGAGCCTATGGACAGGGATTACAGGCAAGATGCAGGTTGGCGCGTTGCAGGAGGTGGGGTCTCTGCTATACTATATGCCCATCTCCACAGGGCAGCAATGGCACCTTCCTGCTGTCCACGAGGGGCCCTGATGCTGAAGCCTTCAGTGTCTCCCCTGAGCGGGCGGCGGGCTCAGTGGACGTGCAGGTGCTTGTGAGAGCTCCCGCCTTGGTGGACTATGAGAGGAAGACAGTGATGCTGGTGCAGGTGAGGGGTGCTCTGGGCACCAGGGAGTGCGGTCCGTGGGCACTCTGGCCCCAGTGCTGCTACCTCTTCCCTGTCCTCAGGTCCTGGCCACTGATTCGGTCAGTGGGAACTCCTCTGCTGCCCTGGTGACCATCCACATTAGAGATATTAATGACCATAGGCCCACATTCACCCACAGCTCGTACAACCTCAGTGTCTTGGAGAACAGCCCAGACGGCACTGTGGTCACCAACAGCATCCATGTGAGTGACGGGGACCTGAGTGGGCTGGGCTAGGAGAGACATGGAGGAGGGCAGACCTGGGGACTGTGACCCTGCCCGTGTCTCCGTATCACCTGATGTCGTCAGGTCCCAGCCAGTGTGCACACGTGTGTGGGGTGTCTATTTGTGAATCTAAGTGTGCTGGGGATTCTCCCTTTGTGTCAAGAAGCAGAACAACCCTGTCCCCATCAATCGCACAGCTGACAGGGAGTGACGTCATTTCCAAACAGTGTCCCATTGTCCATCTCTCTGCTCACAGGCCTTCGACCCTGACACGGGTGAAGGGGGCCGCATCACCTACAGCCTACTGCCAGGGAATGGGTAAGGTCCCAGCGTGGGCGAGGGGCAGGCAGATAGGGGGCCCGGGCCCACCTCTCTGCCTTACAGTGGGACTAGAGTAGGTGGGTAAAATATAGGACGCCCAGTACATTTCAATTTCAGATAAACAACAAATAATTTGTTTATTATAAGTGGATTGCAAATATTGCATGGGACATACTAAAATATTTGTCATCGCTTATCTGAAATCCAAATTTAAGTGGGCATCCTATATTTTTTTTGCTCACTCTGGCCACCCTGCACAGGGCAGACATCTTTGAGGTGGATCCAGTCTCAGGGACAGTGACAGTGAGGAAGAGTGAGCTGCTGGACCGTGAGAAGCAGGCAGTGTACTACCTCACGCTGCAGGCCACAGACGGCGGGAACCTGTCGACCTCCACCACACTGCTCGTCACCGTGCTGGATGTCAATGACAACCCGCCCGTGGTCAGCGGCTTCTACAACATCTTCGTCCAGGAGGAGGAGGGCAACGTCTCTGTGCCCATCCAGGTGCGAATGGCCCAGACCCGGTGGATGGGACAGGGGTGAGGGACCCAGCCTGGCTCTGTAGTCATGCCAGCCCTGAGTTGGAATCTGGGCTCTCCTCTGTGATCTTGAGAAAGTTAATCAGTCTCTCGGGGCCTCTGCCTTCTCTTTGGAAAGTGAAGACAATCGCAGTCGCTAGAGAATAACGAGATAACGCATTGAAAGTGCTCAGCATGGGGTGCCTGGGTGGCTCAGTCAGTTAAGCGTCCGACTTTGGCTCAGGTCATAATCTCGTGGTTCGTGGGTTCTGATTCGTGGGTTTGAGCCCTGTGTCGGGCTCTGTGCTGACAGCTAGCTCAGAGCCTGGAGACTGTTTTAGATTCTGTGCCTCCCTCTTCCTCTGACCCTCCCTTGCTCACGTTGTATGTCTCTCTCTCTCTCTCTCTCTCTCAGAAATAAATAAAAACATTAAAAAAGATTTTTTTTAAGTGCTCGGCACAAAGCCTAGCATAGAGCAAACCCTTAAAAACATATTACTCTTTTTAATTTCAGCCCCTGTTTTATTCCAAAAAGGATTTGAGGTGACTTTGGTTAAAAGCAAGGTAAAAAAATGGGAGAAATAAGGAAAAAGAGAAAATAAGAATGGTATTGCTAATAAGCACAAAGTTAACGTTAGAACCCAGAGCCACCCAATTGCTAGGAGTGGGCTGAAAATTCAGTTCTGAGTTTCCTGATGGCCAGTGCAAAAAAGGAAATATCAGTGGCCAGGTTCACAGACTCTATGAGATAAAAACCCACCGTTGGCTCCAAAGAAACATCAGAGACAAGCATCTCTCCTGAGTCATCTGAAAGGGGGTCTTGCAAGAAGCAGGAAAGAAACCAGGTCCTCAGAATGACAATCGTGTGGCAACAGAGCACTTTCCTATTTTGGGGACAGTGTGGTTTCCAGGACACATTCCCACATCTGGTGTCTTGACTGACTTGGGAAGCACATGCTGTAATGGTCCCCATTTCACAGAAGGAGAAAAATGAGGCTCAGAGAAGTTGAGTGACTTTCTGGAGCTTGCACAGCCAGTAAGTGGCAGCCCCGGAGCCAGAGCTCAGATCTCTCTGTCCTGAAACTCGAGCCTTTTCTTCTTCTCTGATAACTTCACACTCTGCTCTGTGAGCTCCTTGGGGCGGGAGCATTCCAGATCTGCTGCTGTAACCACAGTGCCCAGCGTGAGCCCCGAGAGGCGCTTGGTGAATTAACTGTCTGAAATTAAAAGTGCGGAGGGGTGAACAGACAGGGTCAGGCTTCTGGAAAAAACCTCTCTGGCTGCCCGAACAGGAGGCATTTAATAACCAAGGTCCCAGTGGAACTGAGATGAAAGAGCTGAAGGTAGAGGAATGGCAAGGAAGAAGACTTCCTTCCAAGTCAGTAGCCCAGCTCTGGATTCAGAGCTCCTTTGCTGGGCCCCAGGTCCTCTCCAGTGAATCCATCATACTTCTGCAGGTGACTCTCAGTTAGGGGGAGCGTGCCAGAGAGTCGCCCAAGGCTGTCACTCATGCTGTGCTAAAGATAGCACAGGGGATGTGGAAGCCCAGGGCAATCACCAGCCTGGCCTGGAGTCACCTGGAGAGGTGTAGATGGCATTCAGGGTGAGGCGAAGGCATATGCAAAGGCCTGAAGGAACTTGCTGCATCCTCCATGATGGATCACCCCTGAGGCAAACCAAGCACATGTTCGGGACCCTGGCAGGACAGGAACACGCACACATACACACGCAGATTGGGTGAAGAATCAACGGTTTGAAAAAAAACACAGCACTGAAGTAGTCATTGTGGGAAAATCAGAATCTTGTGCGACTTCACACTTATTTTATACTTGTGTGTTTTTTAATTTCTCTTTTAAAATTTTTAATGTTTATTTTTGAGAGAGAGAGAGAGAGAGACAGAGTGTAAGTGGGGGAGGGGCAGAGAGAGAGAGGGAGACACAGAATCTGAAAGAGGCTCCAGGCTCTGAGCTAGCTGTCACCACAGAGCCCGACGCAGGGCTTGAACTCACGGACTGTGAGATCATGACCTGAGCTGAAGTTGGACGCTCAACCTACTGAGCCACCCAGGCGCCCCTGTTTTTGAGTTTTGAATAGCTATAACATACCCCCTCAGGCCCCTTCTCCACTTGAATTTCAGCTCCGTGAGGCTCTGTGCTTGCCCAGTGCCTAGAGCAGGGCCGGGCACATGGTAGGTATGCAGTAAAGATTTGTGGGAGAAACGATTGACATCAGCAGCTTAAAACCTCAGAACTCTTGCAAGCTGTTGATCTGACCCTCTGATGGGAGACTGAGGCTGAGAGATTGGCCAGCATCTCACTGGCTTGAGGCCCAATTATTGCTCTTGTGCGCCAGTGCTGGAGGGGGAGGCCAGGCTGCAGAGGGGCCGGGGGGGCATCTGAGAGCTGATGCCCCAATACTGGTTTTCCACACAGGCTCACGACAGCGACCAGCCAGACACCAACAACAGCCATCTGCATTTCAGCCTGCTGCCTGGCCCCTACAGCCACAACTTCTCAGTGGATCCTGATAAAGGGATCCTCAGAAACCTGAGGCCCCTGGACCGAGAGGCCATTGAGCCTTCCCTGGAGGGCCGAATTGTGCTGACCGTACTTGTGGCTGACCGTGGTGTGCCTGTCCTCAGCACTGAAGTCAATATCACTATCAACGTGGAGGTAAGGCCTGGCTTGGCCGTGGGAGGGGTGCCTGGGTGGGCCCTGTGTTGGGGAGCTCACAGCATATGGCCAGCACCCCCACCCCTCCAACGTGAGTCACATTTGTGCGCCCTTTGCAGCACGGTGAGCAAGAGAGTTCTGGAACCAGGCTGCCTGGGTTAGAATTCTGGCTCAGTTGTGTGGCCTTAGGCAATCACTCAGACTCCCTGTGCCTTCAAGTTCCTCATCTGTAAAATGGCGGTAAAAACAACATAAAGTGAGTTAGCAAATGGAAAGGGCTTTGAAGAGTGCCTGACCCAAGGAAGGTACTCAGTGAATACAGTCGGCCCCTCTTCTCCACGGTTCCCTTTCCTCAGTTCCAGTTACCCGCAGTCAATAGTGTCCCCAAAGCAGATGATCCCCCTTCTGACAGGTCATATCGTCAGAAGGTCAGTAGCAACCTAACGCTACGTCACTGTGCCCACGTCATCCACGTCATCCACGTCACTTCATGCCATCCATGGGCATTTTATCATCTCCCAGCATCACAGGAAGAAGGATGAGTACAGAACAAAAGCATATTGTGAGAGTGAGAAAGAGACCACATTTGCATTCTCTGTTATCACAGTATTTTGTTATAACTGTTCTATTTTATTATCTATTATATTGTTGTTGATCTCTCTCTGTGCCTAATTTATATATTAAACCCTATCATAGGTATGTACGTTTAGGAAAGAACATATACATAATAGGCCTGTGGTTTCAGGCATCTCTGAGGCTCTTGGAACGTTTCTCCCGCAGATAAGGCAGGAACTACTTACTGTATTGGCTCTAATTATCATTCACAAAGTTCTGCCTGAAACTCTCCTATCTCCTCACCACCGTTCAAGGGTAACAGAAGGGATGAAAATCAGCATTTACAGGGTTTACTTCACACCTGCCCCTGCAATGTAGGGATGGTTATTACCATTTTGTTGACCAAGAAACGGAGGCACAGAGGTTACGTAGCTTGCCTAGGGTCGCAGAATCGGGTTTCGAACCCAGTCTGTCTGGTTCTAAGGCCGCCACCACCCCACAGGGCACTTTCCTCTAGAAAAGTATTGTGACAAACGTGCACCTCGACAATGTCCATGATGTGTTTGGCGCCCCCTAGGTCTGTGCAGTGCACAGCCCGCACCATCCCACAGAGCAGCCCTGGGTTCCCGTGGGCTGGGACGCACTGCTTTTCCACAAGGGCCAGAGTGAGACCTCAGGGAAAATGGAGGAACAGAAGCCAAATTAGGACTTGCCAGCTTATTCAGCTGTCCTTGGGGTGAAGTAGGCCGTGAAGAAGGAAGAAAGCAGAATTGTATTAACTGAGCCAGTCGGTTCTTTCACACTCATGAACTAGCCCTCATAACAGCCCCTAGAATGGGGACTACGGCCCACCTCGCAGAAAGAAGACACTGAGGCCCAGAGAAGTCAAAGTCACGCGGGAAGCAGAGGTGGAGCTGGGTTTGACTCAGAGCTGTGCTCTTAGCCATCCCTGTGACTTCAGACGCAGCTAGCCATGTGCATGGAGCCGGTGATGCCATTCTGGGAAATCGCCACCAGAAAACACGTCTAATTAAGGGGAGATGGCTTTGTTCTCAAAGACACTGAACCATTATTTAGAAAAAGCTGAAAGCAAAAGCAGACACTTGTGGGCCACCCCGGGGAAGGGCTGAAAAAGCCAAGGGCACCCCCTCAGCGCACACCAGTGTTCAGGAAGAAGCAGCAGGTAGAGGTGGCAGCCTCTGGAGGTGTGAGTGGTGAGGGCCAGAGAAGGAAGGTGAGAACAGCAAAGAGTGGGCACCTGGGGGCAGGACCAGATCTAAGCCCTGAACTCAGCTCTGCCTGAGCACAGGAGCGAGTGTCCTGGGGTCAGCTGAGGGCAGGAGGGACAGGAGAAAAGACGTGACAAGGGAAAGCTTGGGCCGCAGGGTCTCTGTGGAAACGGTGTTAGTGCCAGCACAAATAAATCCAGGGGATGGGGAGTCAAACTAGGCCAGCAGGGACACTGTGGGGGTCCTCGGCCACCCTTCTGGAAAGCAGGGCCTAAGATGGCTCTGAGCTGTGGTCAGAGAACGAGAGGGAGGTGGGGCTCCCTGAAATTGCATAACTGACTTCAGAGGTCTTGTGACAGAGCCGTGAGCCCCACGTGTGCACCCTAGGCAAGTTCCGTCATCTTAAAGGCCCTTTTCTCATCTGCAAAGCGGACAGTGATCTCCGAGGAGACAGAGACAGACAGTCTGTGCCTTGGGTCAGAGGAAGCACTGACTTCTCACATGGGCTCTGGTGAGGCTGGACTGGGTGCTCCTGAGGTCCCTGGGCTCAGAACTACCTCTCCCCACAGGACATCAATGACAATCTGCCCATCTTCAACCAGTCCATCTATTTCTTCTCGGTGAAAGAGAGGGACCCAGGTAAGTCCTTCCTGGGTCAGGCCAGGCACTGGGGCTGGGGCCCAGTGAGGCATCCGACCCCTCCCAGGGTGCAGCTGAGGGAGGCGAGGGTCCCTATGAACTCTGCTCTCACCCACAGGAGAGCTGGTGGGCGTGCTGAAGGCCTGGGATGCAGATCAGACGGAAGCCAACAACCGCATCAGCTTCAGTCTGTCAGGGGGTGGTGCCAACAACTTCGTGCTCCAAGGCTCCAAGCTGGGGGCTGGGTGGGCAGAGGGCCGCCTCTGGCTGCCCTCGGATGTGAGTCTGGACTACGAGGCACAGGCCTCCTTCAACCTGACAGTGAGTGCCGAGAACACAGACCCGCAGGGGAGAGAGGCCACAGCACAAGTCGTTGTGGCTGTGGAGGATGTGAACGATGAACGGCCCACTCTGGACCCAGCCTCGCTCCGGGGCATCCATGTGGCTGAGAATGGCTCACAGCACGGCCTGGTGGCTCAGGTGGTCGCCCACGATGTGGACACCATGGCCCAGCTGGAGGTACAGCTTGTGAACGTCATCTGCACCAAGGCCGGGGTCAGCGTGGGCAGCTTGTGCCGTGGCTGGTTCTCAGTGCTGGCCAACGGCTCTGTGTTCATCAGTCAGAGTGAGGCCATTGACTATGAGACTTGTGACCTGGTCACACTAGTCGTGCGGGCCTGTGACCTCACAACAGACCTCCGTTTCCTGGCCTACAGTGACAATGGTGAGGTGGCCTGGTGGGCTGTGGCATGGGGGCCGTGGGCCGGGACCTAAAAGGTCAGGGTTTGAGTTCTAGCTCCAGCCTTTATCAGCTGTGTCCCTGGGAAGGTTGTGACACCTCCTTAAGCCTCAGTCTACCCATCTGTCAAGTGGACTTGGGTAGTAGGTTGGCTGTACAGATTAAAACAGAACATGCGTGTAAAGTGTTTCGTGCAGTGCCTGGCACAGGGCAAGCAGTTAATTAATGCTATTATTCTGTGAGGCAGTGTAAAGGAAGGAACAGGCTTCAGAGTGCGCGTACCCCACCTTTGATTATGCTAGCAATAATAACCACATCAACAGCGAGCATGCTTTGAGACCTTACTACAGCCAAGAGCTATGCCAAGCCCCTTAGAAGCATTTGCCTATGTTACTCCCACACAACCCGTGGGGTAGGTGATCCCTAGCTGATTTTATAGATGAGGAAACTGAGGCACACAGTGGCCAGCTCAATAACCTAACTTACCCACCTAGCAAGTATCAGGACAATGTTGGGGTCAGGCGGGACATACGCAGGTTTGGCTCAGTCCTGGCCCGATGCTCGTGCTGGATGATCTTGCACAACTTGCTTACCCTCTCTAAGGTATGGGGAGGAGACACAAAGGCCAGAGTGCAGCCCAGGTCAGGAGCAGGGGAGGGGCGGAGCATGGGAGATGTATGGGAGGGAGACAGTGGGGAGCGTGGCTGAGGCCCAGGCCTTCTGGGTCAGGCCTTTGCCTAGAGACCAGAACCAGCCAACCTTGTTCCTCCAGGAAGCCTCTCCATCACCATAGAGGACACGAATGACAATGCACCCTATTTTCTGCCTGACAATAAGACTTTCGGTAAGCAGCCACCTTTTCCCTCCATACTCTGCCAGAATTGCCTTTGGGCAGCTCCCACAGACCCTCCTCAGGCCCCAAGGGGGCCCTTAGAAAGAAAGACAGGCCTCCAAACCTACCTCTTTCCCAGGGTTTCAAAAGGAGGGGAGACCTGAGTTTTCACTCCAGCTCTGCCCCAACTCATATCTGACCCTGGGCCTGTCCCTCCCTCTCCGGGCCTCAGTTTCCCGTGGATGAGCTGCTAACTAATGGGTCGGAGGCCATCATAATGGGGGTTTCCAGTGGTAAAGACATTGAAAGAAAGTTTGGGGGAGTGAGTCAGCACCTCAGGCAGGTGGGCACGGGCCCGACTCCACTGACCCTTTCTTGTCCACATTTGTAGTTATCATCCCAGAACTTGTGGTGCCCAACCAGCAGGTGGCTTCTGTCCAGGTAAGTCCTTGGCTCCTGCCTTTGCCCATCACGTTAGCTCCGGGAGACACAGGACCAAGGCCTTCAGGCCGTTCAGCTGCCTGAACACCGCCCCCCCTCCCCGCCCGCCCGC
>NW_027528977.1:10358774-10364377 GCF_008692635.1 Crocuta crocuta | reverse complement strand
CCGCCGAATGCTTTAACACTAGAAAGGAAAGTTGTTGGCTGCAGCACATGAAAAGAAAACTCCAGCACGGAAATGAACACTCGCCTGATTGATATGATTAAACGCCATTAATTGTTATTTGGTTTTTATAAAAATTTCACGACCATAAAAACCATTTGCAGGCTAGATTTTTTTTTTCACTACACCAGAATTTTGAGTAATACAGAGAAATCATAGCAACTGTAAATTAAATGGGCTCCTTGTAGATTAGTGATTTTCAGAGTAAAATTATAAATATGCTTTCAGTTTCAGCGTTTTATGGTGTTGGACATGGCTGTGTGTGTTAGAGGGTGCTGGCCACGCCTCGCAGGAGGGTGAGGCCTCCCACACAGCCCTGGGGACCAGGGCTGGACCTGGGGAGCTGTCTGCCTTCCTGGAGCTCAGCTTCCCTCCTGGACAAGAAGCAGGCAGTTCCTGGCAGCCACCTCTGGGGGTTAAGAGATGAGTGGCGTGCCTGCGCCGGTCCCTGCTCCGTGGAAAGCGCACAGGGGTTGGAGAAGATGGGTCTGGCCTTCCCTGCTTAGAGCTGGGCCTTCCACAGCACATCTCTCTCAGAGCTCCGGTTTCTTCTCACAAAATGGGGACAGTGATTCTCCCTCTCCAGGGAGAACTCTTTCAATTCAAGCCTCAAAGAGTCTTCAAATCTTCAGGCAATTGCGTTCCAACGTCACGAGTCTGGCCATAACTTTGAATGATTTTCTTTAAATTGGCTCTTTTTTGCAGCGTAAACAGCAGTTTTGGCCTCATTCTGAACAGTAGACTCATGGCTCTGTATGTTAGTATATTTTTCTCTAAAAGGCAGTAGAATGAATAAAAACGTTTGTGCCCTTACCTCACAGAAATGTGAGCACCCCCACTTCCATGGCCTATTAGGGGAATTTGTATCCCTAACGTCAGTGAATACTGAAATGAGGGATCTAAGGGAAGGTGCCTGGCACACAGTAGGCGCTCAGGAAATTTCAGTGTCCCTGTGTGTGTGTGTGTGTGTGTGTGTGGCAGTGGGTGGGGGAAAGCAGGGCAGGATTTCCACATGAGAAGGGCTTGGGGCAGTGACCCCAGGGGTTATGGGGCCAGAAGCAGGGACTTGTCCAAACCTGGATTTGCAGAGCAAGCACATTGCTTAAAATGCTTGCTTAGTTGAGGTGGTCTGGAGAAGGCTGATGGAGATAATGGGACCAGCCTTCCGGGACATCTTAGCTGCTGATTCCTGCTGGGGGTGGGGGCGAGGGGTGCCTGGCCTGGCCCCCAGGTTTTGCCCACTCTTTCTCCCAGGCCAAAGATAATGACTCAGGGGACAATGGGGCCATCCTGTTCTCCATCGTCCAAGTGGATTTCATCGCCAAGGATGGGACCACGACCCCTTTCCAGGGCTTCTTCCGGGTCTCCACCTCAGTGGAGGCCAACGTGTTCATTGGCAACATTGAGTAACTGTGGGCAGCCCCTGGATGGGGGGGGGTAGCCAAGGGGGGGGGGTCTCAAGGCAGTGAGTTCCCCATCCTGGCAGGTATATCAGTAGGTTCCAGAGAACTTCAGTTGGGTTCCAAGACTGAGCTGTGCTCTTCCATCTTCAATAGGCTGGTGACCAACCTTGATTCCAGTCTCCGAGGTACCTACCAAGTGACAGTCCAGGCCCAGGACAGACCTCCTGTGGATCCTGCTCAGGAAGCCCGTATCACCCTGAATGTGAGTGTTTGGCCCTGTCTCTAGTCCCCAGTACCCCCTGCATGCTCCCAGATCCCTTGTGCCTCATCTTCCCCATGCCTTCCTTCTTTAGCTTTTCACTGTGGACCAGAGTTACCGTGTGAGGCTGCAGTTCTCCATGAACAAGGAGGAAGTGGGCGCTAACATAAAAGAGATTACAGCGTAGGTCTGGGGCACCCAGAGGGGGCTGTGGGTAAGAACAAGGCCCGGGAGTCTGGTCCCTGAAAGGACCTAGATGGGATGTATGTCAATTCTGTCCCTGGCCTACCCTTGAGTTTGTCTCTGTCTTTGATCCAGTACCTGCACTTCCTTTCTCAATGTTCCTAGAAGCCTAGGGTTGGCTGGGTAGAGAGAGGTCTAAATAGGGATGCCATGTACAGTTGTGAAGGCTGTGCACTGCACAAGGGCATTCTGCTTGCTAAGTCATAAACCCAGCCCCAGAGGAAGGGGCTGCCTTGTCTGATTTGCACAGAGGCGTTACCTGCTTAGCCAATGAAGCTGTCCAGAGAAGGTACCCCTTTCTAATTAGCACAATTCCTAATTTCACTGGCCACAGGCCTGTGCCAAAGCCCCTACCCCATGCCTCTGTGACATCTGCTCCCTTGTAGGGTGCTTGCTCAGGCCACCAGGACTACTATCTACGTTGTGAGCATTCAGGACATAGAATCCACGGCTCGGTGAGTGCTCATAATCCCAGTGGTTGGAGTGAGGACAAGAAGCAGCAGCATGAGGGGCCTGCTGGGTGGTTCTGGGTTCTTTACTTTTCACCCCTGCTCCATTCCAGGGCCCGGGGCCGTTCCTACCTCGATGCCTATTTTGTCTTCTCGAATGGGTCCGCCCTGACACTTGATGAGCTGAGTGTGTGAGTGGGGCTGCCCTTGGGGCGGGCAGGAGGGTGAGCAGGAAGCCTGGGGGATGCCAATGTCCCTGGGCCTGAGTGGGACTCTGTGGCCAGGATGATCCGGAATGACCAGGACTCACTGATGCGGCTGCTGCAGCTGGGGCTGGTGGTGCTGGTGAGTGTCAGTGTGGTGGAGGTGATGGGGGCATTGGGAGGGGAATGTCAACCCCCAACCCCCCCGCACGTTTCTTTTCCAGGGCTCCCAGGAGAGTCAGGAGTCAGACCTGCCAAACCTGCTCAGCAGCGTCATCATAGGATTGGGAGTGGCCCTGGTGCTGGTCATCGTGATCATGACGGTGGTCCTTGTGTGCACCCGCAAGAGGTATTGCTCCCATCATCCCTTCGTCTTCAACTCCGCCTTTCCCAGCATCTAAGACGTATGGTGGGTAGAAAGAGCTTGGGTTCAGGCATCTGGCATATCTATATTTAATCCCCAAAGACCTGCTGTGACAACTTGGACAGGTCATCTCTCCCTCCCTAAGGCTCAGTTTCCTCATCTGCAGAATGAGCACAACACTAGATTCCTCAAAGTGCACAAGGAAGCAGTATGCGTCTTGCAACCAGTGGGACGTCTGGCACTAATAAGTGCTGCTTCTTTTTCCCTTTCCAATATATTTGGAGTCAGCAGCCACCTCTGGATTTGACTCCAGGTCTTGCCACTGGCCAGCTGTGGCCTTTGGCAAATCGTATCCTGTCTCTGGCTCCGACTTGTACCCTCTGTAAATGGAGCCACCAGTCTCACCTGCCAGGGCCGTTGTGAAGTCACACTCTCAGAGCCTGCACTAGGCACACGGTGAGTGTGCAGGGAAAGTAGTGCCCCACCTCCTCTTGGTTCTCCACAGCTACCACCGGAAGCTTCGGGCTATGAAGGCTGCCAAAGAGGCCCGGAGGACAGCAGCAGGGGTGATGCCCTCAACCTCTGCCATCCCTGGGACTAACATGTACACCACTGAGCGGTGAGCGGGGGATCAAAGGGTGGGTAAGAGGCCCCGTGCGGTGTCTGAGGCCCACAGCTGCTTAAACGGGCTTTCTATCCAGGGCCAACCCTGTGCTGAACCTCCCCACCACGGATCTGAACTTTGAGTCCCTGTCCTCCTCCAGCGACCTAGACCACATGAGGTGAGCAGTGGCCCACACAGCCAGGCCATTTGGTGGTAGTGGTGATGGCGGTAGAGGCGGTGGAGGTGATGGTGCAGGTGGTGTTGGTGGTGGTTGTGGAGGTGATGATAGTGGATATGGAGACGGTCGTCATGGTGATGGTGGTGGAGGTGATGGTCGTGAGGCTGGTGGAGCGATGGTGGTTTTTGGCCACAGACAGGGAGGATTGGGGCTGCTATCTGAGCCCCATCATCTCCCCCACAGCCTCAATTCCCTGGATGACAACTCTGTGGACCTGGAAAAGGACACGCGAGAAATCAAGGCAAGATGGGCAGTGAGTTGGTGCCCGGGGCTTCTGACTTGGGGTCCTTCTCTGAAGGGGTGGGGTTCAGGACACAGCTGAAGGACCTGCTGATGACATGGGCATGTCCATGCACCAGGCCCTGGGAAGCCCCATGGCTATGGAATGGGGTCCAATCCTCGCTCTTCTACTCATTCACTGTGACTCTGGGTGGGTGACTTCCTTCTAGCTCTCAGTTTTCTCATCTGTAAATGGGGATCAGAACACTAATCATGCAGGACTTTGTGAGGATGAAGTTTGAGTGGGTATAAAAAACCACCTGGCATGAAGCAAGTGCTAAAAAATCTGGTTCCCTGTTTATACCCTTTATATGAGAGCTGGCAGGGTGCGGGGAAGAAATCCGGAGGAAATCATAATTGAGTAAAGGAGAGAAGGTAGGCTCAAATAATCAGCAGTGCCATCACTTGTTCAATAGATGAGTTGGTTCAGTTAGAGACTGTGTGCCATCATGAACTGCAGGTGGGACCCTGGGTGGGCTGTGTCCCTGTGAGGGTGGCAGAAGGACCAGAGGCAGGAATGGACGGGCTTTAGAGCCAGCACAACCAGTGATCCCAACCTTGCTCAGCCTCTTCCTGGCCATGCGATCCCTCTGAGTCTCAGCCATCTCTAAAGTGGGGTACATGATCCCTCCCTCAGGGGGTTCCTGTGGGTACTTAGGTCATGGATGGACTGTACCCAGCACAGTGCCTGCCTTGAGATGAAGGTGGCAGGAAGCGGACGTCAGGTCTGGGAAGAACATTAAAGTGCTCCTGTGTCCGTGGATCGGTGCAAAGGCCAGAGTAGACCCCCCTCAGGCCCACCCCTTCGCGTGAATGCATCTGCACCATGAATGGCTGTGGCCACGTCTGGGACACAGCCAGTAAACTGAGGCCCTAAGAGGAACGGGTGGGGCCCCTGTAAAGGAGCCATCTGTCCTGGCTTGAAGCCACACCCACTCCACTAAGGACTGAGGAAATCACCCCATCTTGTGTCTGCTTTCACACCTTGCCTCCTTCTCCCCACAGAAGGAGCCCCTACACAGTCCGACGGAGCCAGACACAGAGCCCCTGAGTGTGGTGCTGTCAGGAAGGAAGATGAGCTCAGGTGGACAGCAGGAGGGGCCCTCCTACACCAATGATGGCTTGGACACCACAGACCTGTGATGTCACTGCCACAGGACCCTGGCTGGAGAGCCCCACACGGGCCCCCACTCTTCTGTTGCACCTTGGAAGAGGTCTTGTCACCCCCAAACGACACCCCTCCCCCGAACACAACAATCATGCTGCTCTATCCCTTCTGCTGTAGCCAATCACAGTTGACAACAGTTGGGGAAAATTTTTATTACCAATGGATACTGTGACAGTTTGTAGCCAAAAACTGTGGCTGGAGGAGTGGGAGGGAAGGGGGATTGAGTGGTCACAAGGGACTCATGGGGCTCACAGCACAGGGGGGATGAGGGGTGGGAGAGGGCAGCTTTTAAAGGACAACTGTGATTGTAGAACGAGCTCTCCGTCCTGCCCCCAA
>NW_027528977.1:10358045-10358702 GCF_008692635.1 Crocuta crocuta | reverse complement strand
GCTGGGGGTTGGGGGCTGGGGGCTGGGGGCTGGGCCAGGTGAAAGGGAGACAGGAACTGGGGACAACTACCAGCATGCAAGACATGCCCGGGCCATGGGGGCCAGCCCACTGCATGGACACACACTCACGCTCCTCCAGGGGCCTCACATTTGGAGCCCTGCACACTCAGGGACCTCACACGCCAACGCTTGCACACTCGGAGCTTTTGTACACAGTCTCTCCTGTTCTGGGGACCGGGCAGCCACTGAAGACTTCAGCCTACCAATCTGGACATCTCAGGAGCCTGCCTCAGCTCTCAGGGCTGGGCCTGCTGAGCAGGTCCCCGAGGTCACCCAGCGTGACCGCGAGGGAGTGGAGCCGAGAGCTGTAAGGGGACAGGGGGGTGTCAGGGCTGGGTTCGCGGTCTCATGACCCCGAGGGGGCTGGGTAGCGAGGGTTCATTTGTGTGTTCGGCAGGGGAGGAGGGAGGAAAGAAAAGGATGAGAAGGCCCTAGAGGCTGCCCGCCCCTCGGGGGCCTCCCGCCCGTCGATGGGATCCCTTCTAGGAGCTTGGGGTCCAGAAGGGAACCTGAAAAGGTTGGAAACCCGGGCGTACAAAAAGGGGAGGAGATCACTCGGCCGTGGGTCCGGCTCGGGAGCAGCACCGCGGGCGGCGC
>NW_027528977.1:10350708-10357949 GCF_008692635.1 Crocuta crocuta | reverse complement strand
GGCGGGCACCAGGTCTTTCTGGCCTGGGCTGGAGGCCGCTGTGCTGGGCGCTGGCTCCAGGAGGCCTCCGCCGCTACCGGCACCCGCGGGAGAAGGGCCTGGGCTGCAGGGTTTGCCATCTGACTGCCTGGAGGCGGCGGCCTCCGCCTTCTCCAGAGGCAGGGAGGTCAACTTCCCCGAGGGTGAGGACTCTGCTTTTCTTGGAGCGTCGACCTTCCCCAGGACCCCAGGCTCCACCTTCCCAGAGGCAACAGGGTCTGCTTTTCCTGAGGATTCTGGCTCCCCTTTCTCCAAGGCCAGCGGCCTTTCCTTCTGCAGTGATGCAGCCTCTGCTTTTCCCGCAGGGCCCTCCTGCCCAAGGGGCTTTGTTTCCGCTTTGCCCTCAGGCTTGGGTTCTGCCTTCCCGGAGGGCCTGGGACCCACCTTTACGGAGTTCATAAGATTCCCCTTCTCCAGGAGCACAGGAGCCACCTTTTCCTCCGGCACGGTTTCTGCCTTCCCCAAGGGTGCCAGGGCAGTTTTTTCTAGAGTCATGGGGTCCACTTTTCCTGAAGACACAGAGCCCAGTTTTCCAGGGGGGTCCGTTTCTGCTTTCCCTCCATTCACAGTGTCTACCTTGCCCAAGGCCAGGGGACCAGTCTTCCCTGGGGCTGTGAGACCCACCATGCCAGAGGCCATAGGACCTGCCTCCTCTGAGGACAGTGGATCTGCTTCCCCCCCACTCACTGCCTTGGCTTTTACAGAGGATGAGGGTCCTGCTGTCCCCACGAATTTGGGATTCTCTGGACCTGAGGGCACAGGGTCTATTCTTCCTTTCAGTTCAGGGTTCACCTTTCCAGAAGACGCTGTGTTTGTAGTTCCCAGAGAAATGGGATCCACCTCTGTGGAGGACACGGGGTCCTCCTTTCGTGATGATATGGTTTCTGTCTTTCCCACAGACGTCGGTTCTGCCTGCCCGGGAGACAAGGGCTCTGGCTTTCCTGAGGACGCAGGATCCACCTTGCCCAACGACACCGGTCCCGCCCTGCCTGAAGACACAGCATCCACATTTGTCAAAGATGTGGGTTCCATCTTTCCTGAAAATACAGGACCCCTTTCCCCGGCAGACACGGTTTTTATTGCTCTCATAGACATGGGATCTCCCTTTCCTGAGGACGCAGGATCCATCTTCCCCAGGAACTGAGGGTCCTCTTTTGCGGAGGACACAGTTTCTGTACTTCCCTTCGATGCAGGGTCTGTCGTCCCCACGTGAGCATGCTCCATCCTTCCTGAGGACCCCAGAGCCTCTACTGCAGGGGAGACAGGCTCAGTGTTGCCTGGTGGCGCTGGAGTCAGTGTCCCCAAGGACCCAGGATCTGTAGTAGGTGCAGAGTCTGTGTTCATCGAGGACACGGGATCCACCTTTCCTGAGGGCCCAGGATCTCTCTTTCTCAGGGACACAAGATCTGCCTTTCTCACGGATGCAGAAACCACCTCTGCTGAGGCCACAGGAAGCTCTTTTTCTGAATACCTGGGCTCCTCCTTTCTTGGGAACTCAGGCTCCACTTTGGTAGAGGAGACAGGATCCTCCTTCCCTGGGGACACTGTATCCGCCTTGTCAGAACACACGGGAGCTACCTTTCCCGAGGATCCAGGATCCTCCTTTCTTGGGGTCACAGGATCCATCCTTCCAGAAGCCACAGGATCCCCTCTTCCCAAGATGGCAGGCTCTGTTTTTACTATAAACACGGGATCTGCTTTTCTCAAGGGTGCAGCATCTTCCTTTCCTACGGAAGTGGAATCTGCCTGCCTTGAAAACTTGGAATCCATCTTCTCCAAAAACATAGGATTTCTATTCTCCAAGGATGAGAGATCAGTTTTCACTGAGGACACAGGGTCTGGCTTCCCAGAGAAGGTGGTTTCTTGTGTCCCTGAGATCAAGGCTCCATGTGCCCCCAGTGTCTCCTTGGTGGCTGCCTCTTGGGGAGAGATGCAGGTCAGGGAGGGGCAGGCCAAGCTCCCGCCAGGGCCCTCAGAACAGGAGGCCCCTTCCCCAGCCCCAAGAGGGCTGCTGTGTCTAGAGTCCATGCCTGGGCTTTGGGTAGGGGTGTGCCTCAGGAGTGCAGGGCTGGCCTTTTGCTGGGAGGGGCAGGAGTCCCTCATGGCTGGATTCCCAGCCCCCAGGCTCCCATCCTGTGGGCAGCAGAGGGCTGTGGGCTGAGGCGCTGGGGGGCTGGAGTTCTTTCAAAGAAGCTGGAGCCAGCCTGGGTCTTCAGCACGGCCCACCTGCCCTTGTGATCATACTTGTGCCCCAGGCTGCTATCTGGTTCTGAAACACAGAGAAAATAGACTCAGACTCAGGAAGACCCAGTGGGGAGGAGCCTCTATATTCTCCTTCCCACCTGTCTTCGAGCAGCTGGGCCTCCTCTGGGCTCTCTGCCCCCATCTGGTCCTCTCCTGTCCCACCATATCACTCCCCTTCTTCTCTGCTCCCAGTGGCCCTCCCAGACTTCCTAAAATGGCATTCAAGGCCCTTAACAACTAACTTTTCAGCTTATCTACCATCACCCATGCAGCATTCACCCTTCATCTACCTCGTCAGCCTACCCCATGCAGCATGCTACATAGACATGCTTTTGTCTTCTAAGCCTCGAGTCACAAGCTCTGATGCCATAGGGGCCAGGCAGGTAATTTAAGTGAGGGAAGCAGGCTGAGTAGAAAACAACAGGGAGGGGCACCTGGGTGGCTCAGTCAGTTAAGCATCTGACATCAGCTCAGGTCATGATCTCACAGCTCATGAGTTCGAGACCTGCGTCAGGCTCTGTGCTGACAGCTCAGAGCCTGGAGCCTGCTTCAGATTCTGTGTCTCCCTCTCTCTCTGTCCCTCCCCCACTCACACTCTGTCTCTCAAAAATAAATATTTTTTTTAAAAAGAGAGAGAACAATAGGGAATGGTGGGGAAAGCGACAAACCAGAGGGTACATGCCCTGTCTAAAGTGGGGGCCACTACTCCACCAGCCAAGTACTGCTCTGGAGAAGTGCATCCTGGTAGTATCAGCCAGCAGCAGCAAATCTAGAACTTTAATGTAAAATGCGCTAAATCAAGATTAAAAAAAAACCAACAACAACACTATGTGGGTCAAACAAAACATGTCTGTAGCTCACCAGTTTGGGTCTGTGTAGGCTCTGGGGAGACATGAATGATTTATAGTTGAGGGACATAGTCTGAAATGTGTGCTTTCAAAGACCACTCCGGGATGGTGCGGAGGCTGGAGGGGAAGGGCTGGCCAATCATTCTCTAATCTCTCATCCTTCCAAGTCTTCATTCATTCCACCCAGCCCTTCTCTGCAATAATCTAGACGAGAGCTGGTACAGTAAAGGGCCAAGGGATAGAGAATTGGCAGAACTGAGAGATCTTGGGGAAAACTGTCAGGAGCCAGCTGGCTGTAGGGAGTGACAGTAGGGGTGATCTGCAGGACTCTGGCCAGGATGGGGGTGTGTGAGGCAGGAGATCTGGGGAAAAATGGAGTTGCGTTTTAGACAAGCTGAGTGTGTGGTGTCTGGGGGACATCCAGGGAGAGGGTGTGGCAGGCAGCTGGGTCTGTGAACAAATTCATTCCACTACGTATCAGCAGCCTGAGGGAGCAGAGCACTGGGCTCCCCCCAAACCTTCTCCGCCTGCCATCTTTCCCAAAGCCATCTCACTAATGCTCAGGCCAAAAGCCCTAGAGTCACCCTTGACTTTTCTCACACACCCTGCACACCCCGTCCCTCAGCAAAACATATGCACCTCCCTTCAAAATATATCCAGAATATCTCCTGAGCTAAACTCACACTATCTCCCATATGGATTATCCTGGCTTTTTCCTTTGCTCCATACAGTTCATTCTCAACATAGCAGCTGGAAGGATCTTAGCAAGATCCAAGGCAGATCATCTCTCTTCTGCTCAGAACCATGTCGTGTCTCCCCATCCTGTGTGAAGTAAAAGTAAACTCCTTACACGTCCCTGCATCTTCTGGCCCCATCACTGATCTTGGCCTTGTCTCCTCCTACTTTTTTTTTTTTTTTAACTTTTTAAGTTTTTATTTATTTGAGAGAGATAGAGCCAGCATGAGTGAAGGTGGGGCAAAGAGAGAGAGAAAAAGAGAATCCCAAGCAAGCTCCGAGCTGCCAGCACAGAGTCCGGATGTGGGGCTCAGACTCATGAAACTGTGAGATCATGACCTGAGCCAAAATGAAGAGTTGGATGCTCAACTGAGTGAGCCAGCCAGTCACCCCACTATGACTTTCAACTGTGCTGCTTCAGCCACACTGGCTGCCTTGCTGATCCTTGGACACTCGCTGCCTTGGGGCTTTTGCACTGGCTGTTTCCTCTGCCTAGAATGCCTTCCCTCCTAATATCTGCATGGTCTGCTCCCTAGGACTTTCCCTGACCCATCGTCCCCAGCACTGGGCACTCTCCATTCCCCTGGCCTTACTCAGTTTTCTTCACAGTATCCACCACCATCTGACATACTACATACAGTTTATTACTTATGGTTTGTCTCTCCCATTAGAGTGTCAGCTCCAGGAGGATGAGGACGTTGTCATGTTTATTGATAAACCCTCAGGGTTGAGAACAGTGATTGGCATATAGTAAGCAAGTAGCTCCCTATGAATATTTATTAAATGAAGGACTGAATGATCTTTCTAGTATGCTGGTCCAACTATGCCGCTCCTTGGCTCCAACCCATCTTTGCTCTTGCTGGGAAAGTAAACCAGTGGTAATCTTTTCGGAAGGACATTTGTCAATTCCTATAAAAGTTTACAATGCACTTGACATTTAGGTCAGCAAGCCCACCCCCAGGGATGGTCGTGAAGAGATCTATGATGCACCAACGGTGCAAGAGAATGTGGTTGGTGACGAGAAGAAAACCAGGAAGCCCATCCATGAAATGTGAGACAGCCACACGGAGCCCCCCACAGCTGTCAGCATGTGTGGAGTGATGAGGAGGGATGCCCAAGATAAATTAAGTGAAAAAAAGCCAGGGACAGCATGGCTAGTGGGACTCCATGCATGCAGACAAGAAAAAGGTCAGATACACATATATGGGTTTATTTTTAAAAAAAAAAATTTCTGGAAGGAAACCCATGAAATTTAGTAGCAATTGCCTCTGGGAAGTGAGACCAGGGATCTAGAGGTGGAAGAGACTTTTTTTTCCCTTTTCTTTTCTGTTTTTTTTTGCTATGCCCCTTTGTGATGCATGAAAGTTTGGTTATGTGTGCACATATCACTTTTTAAAAATGGGAGAAAAAAAGAAAGAAACCTTAGTGCTCTCTATTACTTTTAGGATTGAGTCCAATTCTATAATGTGCTACCAAGCCCCTATGTAGTTACTTACCCACTAAGCTTTATCTTTCAGTATGCACTTCCCCAAAGCGCGTACAAACACACACACACACACATACAGGCACCACAACCTCTCTGGGGTCCTCCATGGCCTCACAGTCTCTCGNACACACACACACACACACACACACGCACGCACGCACGCACGCACATACAGGCACCACAACCTCTCTGGGGTCCTCCATGGCTTCACAGTCTCTCACATCTCAGCCTCTGCACACCTTCTTGCCTGGCTCTCACTAAACTTTCAGTCCCCAGTTCAAACACCTCCTCCTACAGTGAGCTTTCTTGGCCCACAACCTTCCTCCAAGTTCCGATAGCCTCTTCTTCTTCCCCTAGCCAGATACACGTCACTGTGCCATCTTTACCTCTGGGTCCCTGCCTAGACCTCAAGTCCCTGAATGGGGACACAGCTGATACTATTCACCACTGTGTCCTCCAGACTTTGGGCTTTTGGGACTTGGGTGGATGAGGGTCATCACCAAAACGTGGACCCTGGGGTAGGGGCTATCTTATAGAGAACAGTGGGGCACTTGGTTTGGGGGCAGCATCTGAAGTAGTCATACAAAGTCCAGAGAGGCTGGAGTGAGGTCGGAAGGGGGAGGGGAGGAGGCAGTTCCCTACTTAGCAACTCTGTGAGCACAGGCAAGTCCCTTCTCCTCACTGGGGACCCTGGCAAGGCCTTCCCTGCTCCCACAGGGCTGTTGCAAGGATTAGAGAAGATGAGGGGTGTGTGGGGCTCTGCTCACTTTGGGGCTGGGCTGTGTACATGGAAAGCCTGTTTTTATCTACTCAGCCTGTCAGAGCCCAGCTGTGCTCCCAGGAGGGGGCAGGGGATGGAGGGCCTCCAGCGGAGGCACAAACTGGCAAAATCCCACCCTTGGACCTGCTCGTTTGTCCCAGAGGTGCTAAGAAGACATTTTTAAAGGAATTAACTGATCAACGTTTAAAAATTAGAAGATGTCATGTGCAAAATCAGATTTCCAGATTCTCTCAGAAAACTAAAATTTGGCAATCTGAGCATGCTTCCTGCATGCCAACAGTGGCTGCCTGCTTGGATGCGGGAGAACTCTCCAACAAGCCATAATCTCCACCCTTGCCTCTGGGGTCCTGGGCACTGGGGCTGGCTGCCCGTTGCTATCGATCATTGAAGCATTTTTCTTATAGCCAGCCCCTCATGTAGGCTATCCCCCTGGCCTCTAGCCCCCTGAGTTCTGACCCTTGACCTAGATGTTGAGAAGAGTGGGAGGTGACCTCACACACACCACGCCTGCAGTGTGTCTACTATGTGAAGACCCCATACACCTTCCAGGCAGGTGCTGTGTTCTTATTTTCCAGCAGTGGAAACTGAGAGGCAGGCATGGCTCAGCTGGTAACACGCCTCTTCTGAAAGCTCTCCCTACCCCCCTGCCTGGAAGAGATTGGCTTCTCAGTTCCCCGCTTGCAGTTCTCTGACATGGAAGAAGGTCTGGGAGGGACAAAGAGCCTGGCCAGGGCATTAGAAAGATGCGGGGTGAGATGCCATCTTGGTCACTGACTTGCTCCATGAATTTCAGTGAATATTTCCACAGTCTGTGAAACGGGGGAAGGGATGTAGTTATATCTAGAATTGCTGGCCCAGCCCTGGGTTTAAGATCTGCCAAGACACCATTCTCAGAGGCCCTGCTGCTCACAGTTCTACTGAGTGCTTCCTGGTTCTTGATGGAAACTCAGTATCCTTAAGCCACTTCTCCAAGAGGCAGCCCAGGCCTGGGATGCCCCCTTCATATGCCCCACCCTCTCAGTGGAACCCAGCTCCATCGCTCTCCCCACTGTGTGCTCAGCCCTGGGCCCAGAACTCTCAGGCTTATTTTGTCATCTGAACTTCACAA
>NW_027528977.1:10348745-10350473 GCF_008692635.1 Crocuta crocuta | reverse complement strand
ATGAAGGGCTGGGGGGGGGGGGGTGGGAAGGGGGAGGGAGCATGATCATCTCATTTCACAGATGAGGACACTGAGGTCAAAGGGAAAAAAGACTTGACCAAGGGCACACAGCTGGTGCCAGGGGCTATGGTTCAAAGCCCGTTGTGTCTGAACCCAAATCCTGGGTCTTTCCTGCTTGTATCAGTTAAGATTTTGGACACTGATGCTCAGCTCTTAAAGCTCCTTTCTGCCTTTTGGGATCAGGCCAAGGGTCCTCCTGATCCCTTGGACTGAGGAAGCATGTCCCTACACGCACATGCCCACCAAGACAAGCAGATAAGCTACACATTTATGTGGCCTGACTGAGGTAAAAGATTGAAATGATCCCCTTGGTGTGTGGGCCGGCTCACCTGGCATGCAGGGGAGCACGTAGACTGCGTATGTATGTCTATGCCAGCTTAGGCCAGCCTGGAGAGGCAGAACCTGGCTCCTGCCTTCTGCTCAAGAAAAGCTTGGGTGCGTATACATGCAACTTGTATGTGCAGAACGGCCTAAGTATTTATGCCTTCTGGGGGCCACTTGGACCCTGTGGGTGTGCACACAAGTGGCCACATGGCCTCAGAGTCTCACTCATGGAGAGCTGGCCTGGCTGTATGCACAGGTGCTTAGGCAGAGGAGCCCCTGTGAATGCTCCTTCCCGCCAGTCTGTCCTTTCCCTCTAGGATTTCTTCCCTATATGAAGCCAGGGCTGCCAGGCACCTGCAAACACCTCCTCCCATGGTGACAAGACCAACAAAGGCTTGCAGTGCTTCAGAAGGTGTGAGTGTATGCCTGTGTGTGTCTGACAATCCAGGTCTGCTGTCCCTCATCCTTTCTGCCCCTTGTCTCCTAATATCTTCGGAGCAGCAAAGCCTCCTGCCTAGGGCCATAGGGGAGAAAGAGTCTAGCAAAGGGTGATAGCCATACCTTTTTCCAGAAATGGACCCAGACCATCTATCCATTCATCCACAAGAGGGCAAGAGTGGACAATCAGGGGTGTGCATCCTTGGGTTGAGTGAGTGCAGGGGATGGGCAGCAAGCTAAGATATGGAGAGTGTGGGAGAGGGAGCGTGTGCACAGTCTAGTCCAGGGTCTAGGGGTACATGAGGGATACCATGAGCAAGTGTGAACTGGCAGAAGGTCGGAGCAGGGTGGCTGTGAGTGTATTGTGATAAGGGACTATTGTTCAGTTGAGTGTTCTGTGATAGGCAAAGGCCGGTGTGAATGCGTAGCTATGCCTGGGTATATACGCAAGGCTCCCACTTAGTGTACTGGGTGGGTGCACAGGTGGCTGTGTGTATGAGTATGATGAAATGACCACGGGCCATTGTGTGTGTATGTGTGTGTGTGTGTGTGTGAGAGAGAGAGAGAGAGAGAGAATCGTGGCCTCACCCGGAGTGAGATGCCCGTGTATGAACGCGGTGAGTGTGTAATGGGGTGTGTGATGGTGCCCCAGAGTGTGTGCCATACTGAGTGTGCGACAGTGAGTGTGCTCAGTGGTGCCGGTGGTTTCAGTGGAGCCAGTCGAGCACAGAGCTCGCTACAGGGGGCAGATGAATCAACGCGGGCGGACCCCCTTCCCCGCGGTAGCGGGAAGCGCCCCCTCCCGCAGAGCCCTGTCGAACAATGCGGCCGCACGCGGCGAGGCCGGGCATAGGGTCCGGGTCCTACACACAGGGCGGGCTGGCCCTCATGGTCCCTCGAGTGCCC
>NW_027528977.1:10348552-10348734 GCF_008692635.1 Crocuta crocuta | reverse complement strand
CACACACACACACACACACACACACACACACACCGGCGCACGGTGGGCACACGCCTAGCTTGGTGCGCGAGCCCCGCCACCCAGGTGGTTCGAGGACCCTGGACAGCGGCTCCGGGGCGGCTGCGAGCAGAGGAATGGAGTCGACGCTGCCCGCCCATAGCGGGCAGCAGGTGGGGCTGGGC
>NW_027528977.1:10301245-10348473 GCF_008692635.1 Crocuta crocuta | reverse complement strand
CGGGGCGGTGCCGGCGAAGACTCGGAGGCCGGAGAGAGGGAGGGGCGCCCTTCGCCCCTCGCTCCTCACCGAGGTTCCAGGGCTCCTGGGTTCCCCAACTGGGTTCCCCTTTCACAGACAGGGAGACTGAGGGGCGGGGCGGTTGCCCATTTGCCGCTCGCGTGTTGAGGGCGGGGCGCGCTGCTTGTCAGGTTTCACTCAATCCAGACCCGCGAACTCCCTCTACTTAGTATTACCGAGGAGGAAATTGGGACTCAGAGAGGAAAAGCCACTTGTCCAAGGATACGTAGCGCCTGGAAAGGGACCCAGGTCGGCGCGATCTCCAAGCTCCACCTGCGCGGAAATTTCCCGCCTCCGCCTTGGCCGCACTTCCGGCCGTCTCTCCCGGCACCGCGCCCCGCCCCTGCCCCTTTGTCTCGCCGCCGCCCACGCTCCCACGAGTTGAGGCGACACGGGTGGGGTGGGAGGGAGGCGTCTTCGATTCCCTTGCTATGGGCTTCCCCAGCCAGGGTGCCCGCCCACTCTCTGGTCTGTGCAAGCTCGGTTCTCTTCCCTCTGGGTACCCTTGAGCAAGTTATTTCACATTTTTGAAACCTCAGTTTCCCGATCTATAAAATGGGACTAACGTTAACCATCTCACAGTAGTCTTGAAAAGACGAAGGAACCTAAAGTAGCTTGTCAGGGGCTTCCAGATGAATATGAATTGCCAAGGACATGAGGCCTTGTTGCTCACCCCCTTTGACGTTTCTCCGCAGAAAGATAGTCCTCTCCTCTTTGACTTCCCAGAGAAGAACAAATAATTCTGGAATTGCCGAGAGGTGCTAAAACCTTCTCACCTGCACCTTGAAACCACTTATTTAAAATGGTGACAACTAACATTAATGTAACGCTTATTTAGGAGCAGACACCGATCTAAGTTTTTGTTACAGGTGTCATGTGATTTAAATTTCCAATCACTTAGGAGCAAGTTAATATTTATATATTATATTCCCATTTTTCAGGTAAGAAAACGGAGATACTGATGGGTTACTTGTCTGTGTTCACACACCTAGTTAATGGTGGAGTTAACTCCTGAAACCTCATGCTAAACCCCTAGCTTCTATTCCTTCCACTTACCTAGTGAACCGTAAATAACCGTGATCGTTTTAACAATTATTTTAAAAACCCGGGTACTAAATGAAGAAAGTCTGTTGTACCGGCGTTTTCAGCCAGCATCCGGGAGAAGCAGAAAACCTCAGGTCAGGGTACGGACCAATTTTCAGCACCACGGACAACAACCACACAAAGACTGCTTCCTAACATTTCATGCCCACAAGAGCACTTCGCTTCACAGTTTACAAACCCTATTCTACATTCATCGTTTTATTTTTATTCCCCCTACAACCCTCCCACGTAACCATTACTGGCCCCATGATACGGATGAAGACATCGAGTTTTGGGGAGGTTCTAAGACACGAAAAGTGGCAAGAACGAATCTGTGACCTAAAAAGCTCCCCCAGGGGCAGGGTGAGGATGTATAGGAATGGAACCAGATCATGAGTGAGGAATTCATGAAGTTGTCCAGGTGAGAGATGATGATGCCTGAACCACGACACTGTTTGTTGGAATGGAGGAGGGGCCAGGTTTGATACCTATTTAGGGGTAAGATCAACAAATCTTGGTCATGGATGATTATGGCTGTGAGGGGAGAGAGGATTCTGCTGCTTCTTTGAAGTTCTGCCTCACGGAGCTGAGTGGATGGAGGACAGATACCTGATGAGCCCTGGGAAAGAAGGATCTTGTGGGGTGGCCATGCTGAGATGTAGGAGTCCAAACCTGAGCTCTGGAGTAGCCCACGCTGGAGACAGACTAGGTTTCTGGTGATGGAAGTCACAAGACCGGTGTCAGTACACGAAGGGAGGGGGTATAGACCAAATAAGGTGAGACAAGGGCCCCACATCCACCCTGAGGAACACCAACATTAAGGTACCAGCTAGGAAAAGACTGCAAAGAAGAAAGAGAAACAGTAGTCTGACAAGCCAGAAGAAACTCAGGAGAATGATGTCTCAGAAGCTAAGGGAAGAGAATGTTCCAGAAGGAAGGTAGGGTCAACTGCATCAGGAAGACAAGACATAGCCTAAGAGATGATCTCTGGACTTGCATAGAGGGCAATGGAAATTAATGAAAGCACAGTGAGTGAAGTGGTGGGGGTGGAAGGCAGACTTGGGTGGGAGAATTGATGTATAAATTGGAATGAAGAAGTAGAGAGAGCAAGCAGATGACTCTCTCAGCAAATTTGGGCTTGAAGGGAGACAAGCAATCTCATAGTCTTTAGATAGAGTGGGATACTATGTTAAGTTGAGGAGATCTGGAGGCATTTAAATTCTGATGAGAGAGGCTAGTAGTGAGGGAAAGGGAAGATGCCAAGAAGAGAGAGCATAATGACTGGGCCCAGATGCTCAGGATGGAAGAAGAGGATGGGATCCAGAGTCCTGGGGCAGCTCACAGTCTCTGAGATGAAGAATGAGGGAATGTGGTTTATTTGGGAGGTGTATAGACACCAGCAGGGCAGTGGAAAGGTGATCCAGGAGGGGAAGGCATCCAATAAGAGGTGGTTATTAAGCCAGCTACCCCAGTGGCTGGATGAAGCTTAATCCTGCAGGAAGTTTTAGAAAATGGGGTAAATGTACACCTCAGATCCCCCATGGCTGAGGGTAGAGGAGGTGGTGTATTTATATCCCAGCACCTGGCAGACATTGATGAAGGGCCAACCCGTGGAGCTGTGTGTTAATTCCCAGGCACTTCTGGCTCACAATGCATGTGGATAAAGTGGGTTCCAAAACCCAGGGGCAGGTTTCTGACAAAGATTCAGGTACCACCTGTTGGGAGTCTGGCCAGCAGGTACAGAAATTGCAAGGGCATCTAAAGGGATGTGGTCAGAGCTCCAGCTGTGTCTGCTACATGGGCACAGTCAGGGCCTCTTTCCATTTGTGCCCTTTGTCACACTCTCCAACCACTTTTGTTCCGTGCAAACTTATTGATATAAACATGGTTAAAAGTGAAAATTTCCAGACAACAAAATAAAACACTCGCGAAGACAGAGTGAGAGCTCAAAAAGCACATAGAAGCAGGCAGTGTGGGTTCAAATCCTGACTCTGACAGCTACTGACTATGTGGCCTTGACTGAAGTCTGTCTGAGCCTCAGCTTCATCATATGTACCTCGGCTCTCAGAGCTCTGAAGAGGATATAGGGAGAAAGAATACCACCAAGCACTAGCATAATATAACACTCATGGTAGAGGGCTGTGGCAAGCCCAGCTCTGTATCCCCTTTTCTGACAACAGCACCTCCATTTTCCTTGGGGAACCACCTTCCCACTCTAGTCCATTTGGTGGGGTAGGACGGGCCTTATTGCCAGCTTCAGGAGTGGGCAGTGACCTAGGCCTGGCCAACAACTGTGCAGTGATTAGTTCCGGGTCCCGGCCAGAGCACAGGACCACAGCCAGAGCAGCTGGCTCTCACACTTTCCTGAAACTTTGGGGGGGGTGCTAAATTGGTGCGTTGTCTACCTGGAGCTGCTGAGAGGTCATCTTTGTCCCTATGTGAAGTGACTCTGCCTGGGCCTGGGTTATGGCTCATCCTGGGGTTTGGGCTCATCCCGTGAAAACTAACATGGTCACCACACCCGTGTGAGTGTGTGCGCTCACGTACCTCAGGTTGGTTTGCTGCTGGGAAGCCGCACACACTCGTACGCACCAGAAGATAAACAAGTGCCTGCAGCTCCTTGGCTGGCGCCCAGGCTGGGGGTGGAATAAACAATCCCAGTGACTTTCTGAAAAGCAAGCGTGTGTGGCAACAGGCACCATGGAGACAAGCAGACTGTACCAGAGCAGAGACGGCAGCCAACCCCCAGTTCCATGTGCGCACACATACGTATCCCTCATGCTTATCATGGTCATATCATGTTCATAGCCACTCCATCAAACACAGCCTTCCTTTCACACTCATTCCAGCTTTGCTTGAGGCTAAAGGCTTTTGAGAAAGTCTGAGATTCCCAATACAACAGCATCTGTAGTTTCTCAGTTCCTTTGCCTGAGCACCGGTCCTGGTCTAGGCTGAATTTCAGCAAGTCATGGCTTCTGGGGAAGGTGTGATACGGGGGGGGAGGGGGGGGAGGAGAAGGGGAGGATCATATGGCAGACAGTGCCACATAAACCCACTTTCTGAAGAGTTCTTATCTTTGCTTCAGACACACACACACACACAATACACATTCACCCAGTTCTTTAAGAAACACTCATCCAGACCCCCTACCCACCTAGGCTTGTACAGACACACCTGCATACACACACTTCAGGTATATGTCCACCCTCATGCAAGCAATGTATAATCCAATATACCGTAGGTGATGGTGGTGGTGGAAGTCATATCTTATTATATTTAATACTTAAGGGAGGGTGCTGGGTAGCTTAGTTGGTTAGGCATCTGACTTTTGATTTTTGGCTTTGGTCATGATTTCACAGTTTGTGAGATCGAGCCCCACGTTGGGCTCCGTGCTGACAGTGCAGAGCCTGCTTGGGATTCTCATTCTCTCTCCCTCCCTCCCTCTGCCCCCACCACTTATGCCCATGCTCTCCCTTTGTCTCTCTCAAAATAAATAAATAAACATTTTATTTGTTTAATGTTTATTTTTGGAGAGAGGGAGAGAGAGAACATGAGTAGGAGAGGGGCAGAGAGGATCTGAAGCAGGCTCTGCACTGACAGCAGAGAGCCTGATATGGCTCCAACTCACGAACCATGAAACCATGACCTGAGCCAAAATCAGATGTTGGATGCCTAACTGACTGAGCTACCCAGGCACCTGAATAAGTAAACATTTTAAAAAATACTTAAGGAAAACCATCTGAGATTGATATTATTATTCCCATTTCGTAAGTGAGGAAACAGAAGTTCAGAGAGGTTAAGTAACTTGTCAGGGTCACATAGCTAAAAAGCGACAAAGCTGGGAGCCAATCTTCTGCCCACACTATTAGTTAGTCCTTCTTCATTTAGCCAGATGTATGTGTGACACCCCATGAATGTACAGGCAGGTGCGCGCGCGCGCGCACACACACACACACACACACACACACACACACACCAAAACCCTACCTCTTTAGTCAGCCCAAACAGATGTCCATGGGGTCACCCTCCCCACCCCAACCTCAGATGCATCACACCCAGGCTTTCACAGCACTGCCCTATATTCATGAGAGCTCCTGGACTAGGCACTTCTGAGCATAGTCTGCTGCCCACATAGGCCCCCTCCCTCCCTCTGCACATCCCCCTCCCCCTGGCAGCTGCAGGCCCTGGCCCAGCTGGGGGCGGCCCTGGGAGTTGGAAGGGTGACTCAGGCTGAATCATGGCCCAGCTGCTCCTTGGCAGGTCTCTCCCCCATTCTGCCCTTGTTTTGAAGGCAGGGGTGGGCCCTGGGATGGGGGACAGGAAGAAGGGGACACAGGGTATAGGAACAGGGAACAGGGGCATTTGAGAAAGAAAGAGGAATCAGGCACCTGGGGCCCCATCCTCCGCTGCTCAGGGGTTTGCAGGTGCTCTCAGGCGGTCCCCACCCTTGTCTGGCAGGAAAAGAGGCCCTTCTTCCCCAGTGCAGGCCACGGGCTCCCTCTCTGATCCCAGGGCCTGCTTTGGTTCCCCTGCCCCACCTCTTGGCCCTGATAATAACAACAATAACAGTATTTACTATTCTAAACTTTTAAAAAATTGTTCTTAATGTTTGTTTATTTTTGAGAGAGAGAGAGAGAGAGAGAAAATGCAAGTGGGAGAGTCAGAGAGAGAAGGAGACACTCTGAAGCAAGTTCTAGGCTCTGAGCTGTCAGCACAGAACCCAATGAGGGGCTGAAACCCACAAACCGTGAGATCATGACCTGAGCTGAAATCAGATGCTTAACCGATAGAGCCACCTTGGTACCCTAACATTTACTATTCAAATTGATCACTCACATGTTACAGCAATCCATGGTTTGCAAGGCACTTTTTCATCAGTATCTCATTTAATTCTCTTATTAGTGCTATGGTGGGAGTCAGGGTCCTTACTTTTGAGCTGAGCAAACTGAAGCTCAGAGAGGTTCCATAAAATATCCAAGGTCACCCGCTTGGCGAAATGACAGAGCCAGGAGCTAAACTCAGGCTTCCTGATCCAATCTGTGGGAGACCAGTGTTAGGGCCAGAGGTGAGTTACAGCTGGGCACGGTGGGGCATGGTGGAAACATGGTTGGGGCATCAAAAGGGGCACGGTGGGGTGACATGGAGGGGGCGTTGTGGAAGTCATGGCAGAGGCATGATCGGTTGCTTAGTGTGTAGAGGGATCATGACTTTTTTCTCTAGCCTCCACAATTCATGGATTATGTTTTTATTAATACTTAAAATTTTTTAAAAAATACTTAAACATTTTCTTTTCAGTGTTTCAGGCCAATATCCCAAGTCTAACAAATCCAGAGCTGTGGAGTTTCTACTGAGAACACTTCAGCTGTGGGACCTTGGCTTACTGAAGCCTCAGTTTCCTCATCTGAAGAAATGGGTGCAGGCCACCGGCAGGGTAGGGTATTGAGAGGCACAAGTGAAATCACATGCATCATGCCCTTATAGAGGCTGTGAAGGACTTCACACCCACTGGGTTTTTTGTTTTTGTTTTTGTTTTTGTTTTTTACATTTTGATTTATCTTTTAAAAAACAGCCGTGGGTGCTGGGCAGAGGGTGGAGTGGCTTTCTGGGAGCCTGGGGGTGGTGCTGAGAGGGGGAGTGGGTGACAGCTCTTCCTTCCCCCCTGCCTGGGCTCGGGCCTGGCCTTCCCCCACCCTCAGCCCAGAGCCAGTTTCTAGGCAACAGGATGGATGCAGGGATGGTTCGGAGGGGAGAGAGCTATAAATAGGGAAGGGAGAAAACAAAAATAAAGTTCCAGGGAAAGCTGTGGAGCCACATTACTAGGGATGGGGGTGGGGAGACCCGGAGGGAGGCAGGAGAATGGTGGGAACACCAGGACAGCCCCCAGCCCTTCATCAGGGGAAGAGGGCAATTTTCAGATTAGCCAGCCAGCAAAGGCCCTCCGAGTGCTAACATGGGTGCGGTATGGGGGTGGGGGGTGGGGTTCTCTGTGTGCACAGCTGAGCAGGATAGGGGTGACGAGGAGAAATCACTTCTGGCTGGAGGGCTAGGGAAGGATCAGAGGAGGGAAGGATTTCCACAGGCAGAGGTGGAACTGTCCAGGTGGAAGAAAGAGCATGGGCAAAGGAAGGGAAGGTGTGGGTCAGGTGAGGTGGGGCTGGCCAACAGAGAGGTGAGCCCTCCCTCCCCAGCTCTTCCCATGCCAACCTCCTTTTCATTAAGGTTTCAGCTCCATCCTCACCTTGGATGCCTGACCTGACCACCCCAATTTAACACTGGTCACCACCCCTTAACTGTCAGACTCTATCACGTCACTCTGTTTTATGTGTGTCATAAAACTCAAAATTATCTTATTCCAAGTATTTGTTGATCCAGAGAACGTGAGCTGTCTCAAGAGATCGACCTGCAGCTCCTCACTTCTAAGAACAGAGCAGGCACTGTTGAACGACTAAGTAATCACACACAACACACTCAAGCAACATCCATGTACACGTGTAGACACAGATACACCCGCAAAACATAGGTAAGTATGCCCACACAGCTCAACTCCTTTCATCTCACTTCAGTCTCCGTGAAATTGCACGAGTTTCTGTTATTTCCACCCTGAGACTGCCTCCATGTTTCTCCATTGTCGATGTTTTTTGTCTCCCCCAGAGAAAGTCGTTTTGGAGAATTCCGAAGGAGGTGAGCTTCCGACTCAGGGTTGGGGCTGAATGTGGACTTTGCCACTTACCAGCAATGTGACCTAGAACAGGTAACTTTGCCCCTCTCGCCTCCATCTGTAAATTGGGCTTTAAAATAACAAGGAATCCTTGAGGATGGTCTCAAGTAAGATAATGGAGACAAATGTTGGACGCTGGGGACACGCTGGGCACTTGAGAAATGGCTTCATCCCTTCATAAGGGAGGAACCCACAGTCAGGAATGCCCTCTGACACAGGGCTGGTATCTTCCACTGATGCATCTGGGCTTGTGCCTGGATTGCATTTAAAGTGACCCTGGCAGATGACAACATTGGTCTCTGAGCAGAAAACCAGGCTCAGAAAACCAGGTGCATGGCTTGGCACCCAGGAAGGAGGAATAAACCTCCCCACAAGCCAGATGGTGTACCTGATTTTAGCATCTAAAAATGGGGATCAGGTGCTGGTAGCTGGAAAAGAGGCGGCAAACACATTCTTTACCAGCCAGGTAGTTCATTAAAATGAGTTAAGTGGATGAGACGAATACAACAGGGAGAGAAGGGACGGTTACTAACTGGAATAAAATGAGAAACCTTTAAACCTTGTGCCAGCACATTAAACGTCGCCACAGACGACGTTTAACGTGAGGGCCACGAGTTTGCAATCCCTGCGAACTGTGAGTTTGTAAACAGTATCTTAATTCAGTCAAAAGGGATCTGAGATCCTGGCACCCACAAGTTGAATCGGAGAATCTGAGCCCACCGGTTTGTTCGCCCTACGCACACGTCTGCCAGCTGCCTCCTACTTCCGGAAACCATGGCTCGCGCACTGCCAGGCCAAGGTGACCCGCGTGGACCGGTCTGTCGCAGCTTTCAAGGCCTACGCGGGCCTGGCACCATCTCCAAGCCCCAACGACTCGGGGAAGGACGAAGCGCTAACACCTGGGGGTTAATTAAATACAGCAAGCTCCTTCCAGCCCTGGGGCTGAAGGGCGAGGCAGGGCTAAAGTCTGAAAGCAGGTCGCATCCGGGAGAAAAGGGGGTGACGTCTCGCGCAGACCGGCTTGGGGGCCCCTGCGGCAAAGCAAAGCAGGGCTTCTGCAAGGGCGGGGGCGGGGCTTCTGTTCCAGTCAGGTTTGGAGAGCCGCTGCGGCAAAGGAGGCCGGAGCGCCGCACCGGTGGGGGCGGAGCCTCGGCGGGCGCGTCTGTGCCAATCAGAACAGCGCCTTCCAGATGCCGGAGGCGGGGCCTTTGCGCCTCCTCTCGGCGTCTTCGCCCCCTTCTTCTCCACACCTAGACGGTGTCGGGGGCCCTCTAGTGCCAATCCTGATCTTCTCAGGGCTCCTGGCCCGCTTCCCAGCTTTCTGCGTACCCTCGCCCAACTCAGCCGAAAACCTTCAGACGCCTTTTCGGGAGGGCTGGAGCATCGGTTGCCCGAGCTCTGCCTTCTACTGGGACAACTGCCATTCCCCTTACCCTTGGGTGGGTTTTTCTGTGTTAGTCAGGTGTGCGCTGGGGTCTGCACCTGTAAACGCCCTGCTGGCGCGTAAGCGGGGTCTTTCAGTGCCCGCGCTGCTAGTTTCCAAGGGCTCCTCTGCGGCGCGCGTGTGACTAAGTACGTGCGCGAGTCTGCACGCGTGTGTGCTCGAGTCTGCACGCGTGTGTGCTCGGGCGCGCCTGCCAAGGTGCGTACACTCGGGCTGGCGTGCAAGGACCAGAGAGGGCACACACATGTCTGCGCGAGCGTTGTCATCCGCGTCCCTATTCTGAGTGCGCAGAGGGGTGTGAGCCAGTCGACAGTGCCTTGCGGCGCCTCCGGGCTTCCTTCCCATGGCCTTGCACCCCCAGCAGGCGCTTTGCGGTCCAGCAGGTGGCGCCTGAGGCCACCTTCGCGCCTCCTAGCCAACCGCCGTTCCCAGCCTGGGTAGACCCGCTCCCCCCAGGTCATCCCAGGGGAGAATAGGAGATGGAGAAACTGAGGCCCGAGGTGGTCAGTCTTGTACCTGAGCTTGTGCCAGGCCCCAAAGAGCGGAGTGGAGCAGTCTGAGACCTGGAAGCCCGTCGGCCGCTCCCCCTACGCCCAACTTTGCCTTTGCCCGTGCGGCGGCGGCTACAGACAGATTGGCTTTATTCGTGGACACGCGAAGGGGGAGGCGCCCGGGCCCGCCCACCCAGGACACGCTCACACGGGGGGTGGGGGACTCTCCATGCCACANGTCGGGTGTGTGTGGGGTGCCGTCGCTTTCTGATCTTCGTTTAAAAATACATAGAACATGCTACACCCGCGCAGACGTTGGACGGGATGCGGTGGGGAGGGGGTAACATAGGTGGGGCAACAGCCCCGGCCCTGTCCACGCCCCAGGATTGGATGCGGGCAGGTAGGACAGACAGATGGACAGACACCAACACAGGCTCCGAGGGGGCGCCTCGGAGCAAAGGAAGATCTCGTGTTTGGGGGAAAGGGGTAGAAGGACAGCCCTGGCTCTGGGGGGTGGGGCAGGGGACAAGGAGGAAATTGTGCTGCTGGTGGGGGGCCGTCCTGGGCCCTTACGCCTCTGGCTCATACTCCTGATACTCCTCCTGCAGCAGAGGGATGGGGGTGGAGTGGGGAAGAGCAAAAGAGGAAGGGGTTGGAGACCAAGTGGCCAGGCTCTGGCCCCGAGACTCCTCCCCTTCAAGGAGGAGCAGTGCACGCCCCTCTCCCAGGCAGGAGAGGAACCTGGAAGTTGGGGAAAGCTGGGACTTTCCAGGGCAGGGGTGCCTGGGGCCCAGTGCTAGGCGCCATCTGTCCTCCCTCTCTGCTGCCACCTTCTAGGGCCTGGGTTCTAGAAAAGGGGGGTGTGAAGTTCCCCGGCCCAACCCTAGCCTACCAAGTTCCTCCCACCCCAGCTGGGGATGGTGGCAATCTTCTGGGATGCCCAAAGCCCCCCAACCCCCAGCCCTGCCACCCCTCACCTGAGGTGGTTCCTCATAACTCTCCCCTTCTGGCTCCATCAGGGGCTCGATCAGCGGCTCCTCAGCAGCTTCCTGGGCCACTTCCTCTGGCTGCAGGCAGAGAAGGGACACGGCCGTGAGGGCAGCTAGAGATGCTCCTGAAATCTGTACCCTGGGAAGGTTTTAGCTGACTGGGGGAAGGCTGGGCTCTGTTGGCAGTACAACCTAAAGTTTTCATTCAGTTGTTTATTTGGAGTGCCTCACAAGTGGAATGAAGGTGTGAGGGGCGAAATCGCCCCGGATCACCATGAAGCTGGGAGTGGCGAGGGGAGACAGGCTCTCCATATCCCTCTCCTCCGCGCCAGGTAGCCTCCTGCACTTCCATCATTTGGACTGGACAGGATGGGGAGGTAGCACTCAATCACCCATTTATCCCTACCTGCTCTGTGTCAGCCTCTGCTGGGCATCAGGACCCCAGAGACAACCCTGGAGGCTCCTCTGGGCTGGAGGGAGATGGAAGCTCTGAGACAGGGCTGGGCAGCAGCTCTGAGCCATTCCCCTGCCACCTTCCACCCATCCCTCCCCCAGGGTCCTGTGTGGCCTGGTTTCTTCAGCTGTTGCTATTTTAAGATAAGCTGGAAGCAACAGCTCATGGTGTTGCTTGGATGTGTGAGCTAAGACTCTCCCCTCCCCCCTGCATCTGCTGCCCAGACGGGTACAGACCAGCAGGCACACAAGTAGGGGCTGCCAGACACACGGCCAGCCACCTGCAGGTGAGCACATGTATGTGCACAAACACAAGACTGAGCTAGCTGCACACAGCACACCCAATTACCTGGGGTCCATGCACGGCTGCACGAGGCGACATGCGGGCTGCCACACTCCTGGAGCCTTGGGGGAATCTGTAGGTAGGGCTATCCCACCTCCCCTCCCCATTTTCCACAGAGAACCATTGTCCCTTCCTACTGGGCAGAGATAATAATCTTGGGAGGCTGGGGACTGGCACTGAGACCTGCCTGACCACCTCTGCAGTCTAGTTGCCTTTCCCAATCCAGACAGCTTCAGTTCCTTCACACTACCAGTGTAGGGGGGCCCTGGGGGCACATGAGTTTATAGCTCCTGACCTGGCTCATTTCCCCCAGTGTACAGATGGGTACACCAAGACCTAGGAGGTGGGGAAATATTAGTTTGCTCAGGGTCACCCAGTATTAAAAAATCTCAGCTTATGGGGGCGCCTGGGTGGCTCAGTCGGTTAAGTGTCTGACTCTTGATTTCGACTCAGGTCATGCTCTTGCGGTTCGTGAGTTTTAGCCCCGCGTCGGGCTCCATGCTGACAGTGCGAAGCCCTGCTTGGGATTCTCTCACTCCCCCTCTCTCTCTTTGCCCCTCCCCTACTTTCTCTCTCTCTCTCAAAATAAATAAACTTTAAACCTTTCTTTAAAAAAAAATCGCAGCTTGATCACATCATTTGGAAGCGACCCAGATGTCAACAACAGTAGAATGGAGGTGTGCACCGTGGTTAATCACTGATGGCTGGTGCGGCGCAAGAATGAAGAATGACAATGCATACCATGGATGGTTGAATCTCACACTGCTAGTGAAAGAAGCTACGTACAGAAGAGCATGTACTTGATAACATTTATATGAAGTTGAAAAATACTCAACTCATTTGTGGCGTCAGAAGTCAAGAAGCAATTGCCCTTGGAGGGGGAGGCAGGGCCAGGACAAAGGCGAGTGAATAAGGGTGCAAATGTTAAGAAGGTACTCACTCCCAAGGCCATGCAAATGAGACCCCCTCAAATTTTGTGCCCCAGACGCCTCACTCATCTTACCCTAGTCTAGGCCCGGGGGTGCTTGAGGCTGGAAGGAGGTCTAAGGCAGGCTTCTGAGGGGCTGATGATCTGTGTCTTGATGTGGGTGCTGGTTACATGGGGGGGGGTTCCCTCTGAAAATTTCATGGGGCTGTGTGCTTTCTGCATGTATGTTGTACTTCAGTGAAAAGTTTTCTTAAAAAACATCCCAGCCTGGCCACTCACTAGCTATTTGGCATCAGGTAAGTCACTTCACCTGTGAACTCAGTTGCCTTGGATGGGAAGTGAGACTAGAAATGTGGGGAGGGTTCCATGATAATGTACGTGAGCAGGTTGGCAAGCGGAGGCACTAAGAAATGTGCACCCTGGACTTGCACGGGCTCCCCATGCCTGGCAGCCCCAAAGGGCCACTGTTTAAATAGGAAATCCATGGTCTTGAGCTCCCTTAGAGCAGGTGTCAGGAGTGCTGGTGGGAGGAAGGAGATCTGAGAGAAATGCTTCTGTGCAAAGGCCCCTCACAAATAGTCTCGAGGCTGACAACTCAGACCTGGCTTTCTCTGCACCCCAGCTCCCAGCACAGGGCACCAGCCTTGTGCCGGCACCAAGCAGCTCCGGTGACGCAATCTGAGTTTATCTTCCCAGCCACCCTCTTAGAGAGGCTGGCAGGAACTGGGATCTTGGGCAAGTCACCTCACCTCTCTGGGCTTCTGTTCCTTCATCTATAAAGTGGGCTAGTTGTGGAGTTTCTCTGTGTCTAGAACACTGCCTGCCCATACAGGACGTCAATGAATGGGAGCGATCTCCGGAAATAACGATAATAAATGGGAAGTCACACAGCTGGTGAAATGCATAGGCAGGACTTGAACCAGAACTTCTGAGTCAAGTCCCAGACTTCCAACAGGGCAAAGGACCAATTGTGTCAAACATCTGCAGTGAAGGGTGGTGTGGGGTCTCCTCCCAGAGCCCAGTGGATACACTCATGCAGAATGTACCTAATCTCCCAAACCAAAAGTTGAAGGGGACCCTCATGCCCACAAAGGCAGTTTGCACTTGTATGTGGACAGACACGGAGCACCTCCCAGGAGGAATTTCTGGCAGACACAGAGGCCCATAGAGTGCACTGTCACGGTGGTACACTTCCATGCACACCTGTGGGAATGTGAGCCCCTGGGGGCAGGTATGAATCACTCACATGATCACAGGGCTATCATCTTTCACTAAGCACTCACTGTATGCAAGCCAGGCGCTTTACCTCAGTGGTTCTCAAAGTGTGGTCCTTGAACCCACAGCATCAGCATCCCCTGGGTACCTGTTAGAAACGCAAACTCTCGGGTCCGACCTCAGACCTACAGAATCAGAAATTCTAGGGATGTGGCCACCAGTCTGCATTTTAACCTGACCTCCTGATGATGCTGATGCTCATGTAAGTTTTGAGGACCTCTGATATATATTCTCCCTAATCTATGTTAGAGTCCTATTCCATTCATCTTCTGTCTTAAAGGCAAAGAGTCCAGCTCAGAGATGTGATGGGATCTGCCCACGGTCACACAGTCAGGATGCAGTGGGGTTGGGATTCAAACCCAACTCTGCATTGCTTCAGAACTCAGCTCTTACACTGTAGTGTAGAAGGTATCTGCCTTCATGCACACGTGGGTGGCCACCATCACTACCCCTGGAGGAACATGCCTGCACAAATATGTGATGCACAATTCACCCTTCCACCATGGCCAACACTTGCTCATGCTCGCCTCAGGGCCTTTGCACATGCTGTTCCTACCACCCGAAATACAACTGTCACACAGCTTGCCTCATCCCTTGGGGGTCGGCTCACATGTCGCCTTGTCAGAGAAGCCCTCTCAGCTAAAGTAGACCCCTTATCACTTGATTCTCTATTGCATCACCTTTGTCTTTTCTTCATAACACTTATCCCTTGTCTGAAACCAGCTTGCTTATTGGTTGGCTTTTTACTGTCTACCTTCTCCCACTACGGAGTCAGGTCCATGAACATGGGAACATGTGCACCACAGCAACCTCTAGAATAATTCTTCTCTGGCATGGATACTTGTTGCATGACAAGAAATGAATAAACAATCAGTGAGACGCAGACGTGGCCCTAAGTGATCACACTCACAAGCAGGATACATGTATGCAATCAGATCTGGGTCACTGTCACAGGCAGCACCACATTCATACACAGCTTCATGCGGACTCCTTCTGAGCTGAGTCTAGCAGGGCCCTGCAGAACATGAGACAAGGTGTGCCCCAGGCTAGCTGGAGGAGCCGGCAGCCTGGTGGCACCGGTATAGGTGTGCCCGGCATGTGTGTGCGCGTGTGCGTGTGTGTGCGTGCATGGTGAGAGGATAGCTCACCTTCAGATCAGTGGGGAATTCCTCCTTCTTCACCAGGCCTGTGGCTGCTGCAATGTTCCCAGCCCCAGAGAACACGGCTCCTCCCAGATGTGACGCCTGCTCCTTGGTTTTTTCAGCCACTGGAGCAGGTAGAGGATTTGGGAAGGCGGTTGGGGGCCAAGGTGAAGCACACATAGATGCATCTCTCCCTTGTGGTGTCCCAGGGCTTGCCTCCCTCACAGAGCACACTCTCAGGAATCTTTGGGGGTGCCCTTTTCCACCACCAGCCCCCCACCTCCAGATCCCAGCCAGATCCCAGGCCCGAGGTGTGGGAAGGGGGCTGTGCCAGGGCTGGGCTGGTACCTGAGGCCACTCCTTGTACCACCCCCTCTCGAGTCTTGCTTCCTGCAGGGAAAAAGGAACACACATAAGGACTCTGAGCTGAGAGAAGAGACGCTCTGGCAAGAACCGTGGTTACAGAGTGGGCAGAGGGACCCAGACAACAGTGGGCGTCCTGGCCTCATCACTGCCTCCTTGGGCAGATCCCATAGGCACACCCTTCATCGCTGCACTGAGCCCTCCACACCCACTTCCTGAGGACTGTGAGTCCCCCCCACCCCCCACGGTCTGCCCCTTCTCCGCCTGAACCGATACCTGCACCTCTCTGGGGCATGTCGCCTGAGAGCCAGCACTCTACCTCCTCGTTTCATTTAACTCTTCATCCAGGGTGAGCAGGTGGGAGTGGGGGTGGGGGTGGGGCTGGAGCTGAGGGGTTCATATTTGGAAAGGTCCCTCTGGTGCCCTTGATGCCTGACTGCCCACATCTCACCTATGGACACTCACACCCATCAGCCCCCAACTTCCGCTTTCTGCTAAAGACTCCTCTCCTAACCGGGGTGTGAATTCCTCCTTCCGGGTGACGTGAGGGGTGTCTCAGGTGCATGCTGGGTATGAGAGAGACTGACACCCGTAGCATTGGCTAGGCCTTCTCAGGAGGGTAGCTTCTGGGAAAGGCTAGATGGCCTGATCTGAGGTGGGGGGGCAGAAGCCCTCGGGGAAGTGGGGAGTCTCCGATACTGAGGACTTGGCAACGCAGACAACAGCTGGCAGACCCCAGCATAGGTCAGTGGGTGTCTGGGAGGGCTGAGGCTGGTGGAAGGAAGAGAGGGCAGCATGGGAAGGAAGGGTTCTCCGGGCCAAGGTCAGCCAGACCAAGACAGCAGGGGGCGGGCTCCTTGTACCCAGTCATTCCTCTCACAAACATTTGTCGTCACCTGCTCTGTGTCACACCTTGGGCCAATGGCCCATGTCATATGGGGCTAAGAGAAGGGCAGATTTGGCGTCCTGGAACTCAGGTAGTCGGGAGGGGGCTCCCAGCCTCCAAGGGTATGTGATGGGGAAGAGGCACTGTCTGCGCCTTGACAAATGGGGAGCAGGTGGGTACACAGAAAGGATCCTGGGGAGGATATTCAGGCACCAGAAACCATTCAGACAAGGGACAGTGAGGTATGCTTTCTGGACCTGCACAGAGCACATCAATGCTGTCTGTGTGTCTGCAGAGATGGAAATACAGACTGAGGTGGGACCGTGAACTGTGGCTATAGGAAGCCGAGGTTTTAATGTGTGGGAACTGGTGGCCGTCAGGGCTTCCTGGGCAGCGGGAGGAGTAGGAGGTGCCAAACTAAGGGAAAGGGGGTGCTTTGAGTCTGTTAGCAGGGAGACCGCGTCAGGGAGCCAGGGATCCAAAGGAGTGAAAGGGCTGGGTAGGGGGAGGCAGGAGGGAGGCCAAAGCTGGGGCCTGGCAGGTGTGGGCTCGAGCCCATGCCTCGTCTCCATCACCTGTGCCGTAGCTCCAGCCACCCCTCATCTTCCGGCTGTACTGCCTCCCAGCAGGCCTCCCTGCATCTGGTCTCTCCCCAGAAGCCTGAGGAACCTTGCTGCACTGAAGTCAGATCCTGTCAGCCCCCAGCTTACCATCTCTCATGGCAGTTGTAATAATCCTTTGCCCTGGCCCACAAGGGCCCTCTCATGAATTGGCTCTTGCCCATTTTTCTGATCTCATCCCCTACCCTTGCTTCTTGCCCTCTGCTCTCCAGGCCTGTCTCCTTCAGGCCCTTTCTGCTTCCTCCAACTCCCCTCCTGCGCCCAGCTCCTTATTCTTTGGGGTTCAGCTCAAATGCCACCCTCTTTGATTCCCCTACTGAAGGAGTCCCCATCCCAGCCATCTGACGTCACATTCCACTATGGGAATGATCTGTATCACTGTCGGGAGAGTCAGCAGCTACTAACTAGTACCTAGCAAAAAGTCAACACATATTTTTCACATTACCACCATCCCAAATCTTCCACAAACCTGGGCAAATTAACCAACCCTCTTCAGCGCACATGAAGGGTAATTCTGCCTACTACACACTAGTAAGTCCTGAATCACCGTATAAATTCAGTAATTCTCAGTTTGGGGCCCTGCATCCCCTTATGCAAATGACGCTGCGGGCTCCCTCTCCTCTCACACTTAGGGTGAGAGATTTCAACCACTTGGCCTTTCTCCTGACACTGCTGGAAGCTGCTAGGAGGATGGGCCCAGAGGAGAGAGGGCAATGGTGCAACCACAGGCATCGGGAGGCAGGAAGACCCTCAGAGCAACGCAGAGGTGGAAGTAGCTGGAGAGGAGCGCCCAGTGATACAGGAGGGAGGGCCTACAAGGAGAGGGGCTTTGGAGTCCGTAAAGCTTGGCTCAAACTCCAGCTTCGGGTTTCAGCAGCTGTGACCTTGAGCACGATAGTTAAACCTCTGTGGAATGGGCCAGGAGCAAAAGTGAGGTAACGGGCATATGGCATTTGACAGTTCTCCGCAAACAGTAAGAGCTCAACACCACCAGGTAACTATTCATCATGTGAGGAATAAGAAAAAAAAACAACAAAAACGCTACCGCTTTGACCAATGCATTGGCCCCTGGCCCTGAACCCCACCTTCACCAACTCTTCCCACCATTCCCCTCTTCCCATAGGTATCATCACCTGCCCAGGCTTCCTTCAGCTGGGGGTGTCCCCGGTGACCCCTGCTGACCCCGCCCCATCTGCTGACTCATATTCTCCTGCCCAGACCCCTCCCCCCAACTCCCTCCCTCTAAGGACCCCGGCCACTCTCCCTCCAAGGACACGGGAACCCGGTAGCCCCAAAGCCCTGCCCCTTGCCCACCGACATAGAGGACGCCCTCCTTAGTCTTCTCGGCGGCCTCGGTGACCCCCTGCTTGGTTTTCTCGGCGGCGGCTACGACGCCCTCCTTGGCCATGGACAGGCCCTTCATGAACACGTCCATCCTGGCGGCCTGGGGAGGGCGAACACACGGGCAGGGATGCGCTGGCCGCACACCCTCACCCCAGCCCTTCCCCCTGGGACGCCGGGGCCCTCTCCCCTCCCTCCTGAGACCCCGGCGCCCTTCTGGGCCGGGAGCCCCCTCCCATCTTACCCCCTGCCCAGCGTGAGGCCACAGGGCCGCGACGAGTCCTAGCGTCCTTGAAACCCAGGGACGCGGGAGGAGACACTGCCTCGGTTATCCGGGGCCCCGCAACCTGCAGCCCCGCGGAACCGGGGTGTTGGGCTCGGCGCGAAGCCCCGGCGCCTGCCTGTACACACACGACAGAGTCACACGACCATACACACAAACATGCTCCACCGACACGCTCACGTGCACATACAGGACACGCAGACGTTCAGACGCGCACGGACACCCTGACACACACGAACACGGGCGCGGGCGCACGTCCACACGGCCACCCAGGCAGTGGCAGACACAGAGCAGCAGTCACACATACCCCGGCGCGCACCCTGACACGCACCTACCGGAGCGGTCTCTCGGTTCTGCAGCGGGGTCCCCAGCTCCGCTCCCCGCCCCTTCCCCATCCCGCCCAGGCCCCTCTCCATCCCCAGCCCTTCCCCAGCCCGGGCGTCCGGAGCGCGGCCGCCTCACCTGGAACCTGAGCCCGGGCTCGGGATGGAGCAGCGGCTGCGGCTGCGGCTGCGGCGGGCGGACGCCGGGGCTCGGCTAGGCCGGGCTGGGGTGGGCTCGGGGCGGATGGGGAATCGGGGCCTCGCTAGGCGCCCAGGTCGGTCGGCAGCAGGCGGGGCGCGGGCCCTGAGCCGGGGCGCAGCAGTGCCCTGGCGTTGGGTGCGTCGCCAGCCACGGATCGCGCCTGGCGCCCTGCTAGCTCGCACGCTCCGACTCCGGCTCCCGCTCGGGCGCTGCGGCAGCTCTGAGCTCAGCGCCCCCTCTGGCGGCCGCGCCGCCCCCTCAGCCTGACTGACAGGGGGCGGGGAGGGTGACATCTCGGCGGAGCCCGCTGGCCTCCCGGGGCCGGTCCCCGACGCGCCTCTGGGGACCCTTGGGCGTCAGACTCGCGTCCTGACCCCAAAAGCCGAGTCTGGCGGGGGAGACAATGCAGAGTGCCAAGAGTAGGGAAGACATACTGCGTGCAGTTGCCTTTGGGGTTCAAAGGGGTTCGAATCTCAGCTGTACTTTTATTAACTGTGGGACCTTGGGCTACTCTGCTCTCCTTTCTGAATGCCAGTTTCTTTTTCTGTAAAATAATGGATGATGGATGATTCGCTCAACAAAGGTTGATTCAGCATTTAGACAGGTGCCAGGTAAGTTTGAAGCAATGGAGACGTGGAAAAGGAAAACAAGGTCCCTGGTCTTGGGGAGTTTACAATGATGTGTTTGTGTGCGTGCAGAAGTGGGACACAGGACAGAAAACAAACGTGTCGACACTTAAACCTAAGTAAATTGTTTCAGCTTGTGAGGAGTGTTAAGAAGATAATGAATGGTGGCTGATGTAACAGAATGACTAGAGGAGGTGCTTGGGACAGAATGTCCAGGGAAGGCCTCTGTGAGGCCAATGGGAGCAGAGACCCCAAAGAGGGACCAAGGCCAACATGGACAAGATCCAGAGAGGGAACTGTAAGTGCAAAGGCACTGAGGCAGGATGGCGCTTAGGAAAAGATAAAAGGAAGTAGAGCTGGAGAGCCAGGAAGGAATGAGGAGGTGGACAAGACCACTTTTTTGGTGTGTGTTATGGTGGGGATTGTCAAATGGCCATAGAATGCCAGGCACACATAGGCCCTCAGTTGGAGCTGTGATAGAATTATGCCCAAAAACCTATGGGATCCTGGAAGGGGACTCTGACAGCTTAAGGGAGTCAGGAAAGTCTATACAGAGGAGGTGACATCTGTGATGGGTCTCATGGGAGAGGTAAGATTTTTACCTGGCAGACAGGCAGGAAGGGTATTTTAGGCTGCGGGCATAGCATGGGCAAAGGCACTGTGGCTGGAAATGCAGGGTGTGTAAGTAACAGGCAAGGAGGCGAGGAGGCAGCCAGACTGTGCAGGGCCTGGAATAAAGTGTTCATAGGCCACTGCTAGAGCTGCAAATTGGTGCATGCTTTTTGGAAGGCAGTTTGGCAACATTTACCAGAAACATAAATGCATGCTCCTTTTGAGCCAACAGTTCCCCTTCCAGGAATTTATTCCTCGGATTTACTCACAAGACATTTATGCAAGGATGTGCGCTGCAGCACGGGAAATAATCTCAATGTCCATCCGTAGAGGACTGGCTAGTTAATTGTGTTACATCCGTCCAGTGAAATGCTATGTTGCTGTTAGAAAGGATGAGCAGGACCCACGTGTACTGACATGGGAGGGTAGCAAGAAATGGTGTAAAGGGACAGAGCCAAACTGTAATGTACGGAATAGTCAATTTCAATACATAGACACACATAGTTATATACAGACCCCTTGTATACAAATGTATACATACTTACGTATATCTAGATATACAAGGGCCATACCAGCAAGGACTTGCAAAACCCTGTTCACAGTAGTTGCCCCTGGCAAGTGGGGCTGAGAGCACCCAGGGAGAGAAGCTTTTACATTTTCTCACCTTCCTTCTTATGCTCTTTGGCTATTTTACTTTGAATAGTATTTTACTTGTATAATATAAAAAGCTAGCATAATGAGGGACATTTGTCATTATTTTTGACCTCTCAGCATTGGTACTCTCGCCTTCCTATGTTTGGGGGAGTCTCCCACCTTATGAGCCAGGGTCCAACTCCCCCTCTAGGGGTGACAGTTTTTTCTTAGTCTTTCTTGCTGTCAAGACCTGTGACCTCAGCCCCAGACAGCCCAGCCCCAGACTCAGAACCTGAAGAAGCAGGGAAGGAGGGCAGTCTTCTCTGGTGAGGGCAGGTGGTGGTGGTGGTGGCAGCCCTCCAGGGGTGACACTGCTCCTGGGAGTGTCCGGCACCAACAGGACAAGCTGCCTTGTCCGTGCCCAGCTGTAGCAGCAGGGGGTCTGCTGGGCAGTGTGATCCGGGGCCTTATTCCAGGCAGTGTTACTTTTTTTTTTTTTAATTTTTAAATGTTTTACTTATTTCTGAGAGAGAGAGACAGAGCGTGAGCAGGGGAGGGTCAGAGAGAGAGGGAGACACAAATCCGAAACAGGCTCCAGGCTCTGAGCTAGCTGTCAGCACAGAGCCTGATGCAGGGCTTGAACCCACAAACCATAACCATGAGATCATGACCTGAGCTGAAGCCAGACGCTTAACCGACTGAGCCACCCAGGCTCCCTCAGGCTGTATTGTCTTGAAGGGGGACACTCTGGCCTTCCCGGAGAGTATCTGAGCAGTTCAGTGTTGGATAATAAAATCCTTGTCTGCTTAAATTAGCCAGAAGCAATTTTTGTGACTCTCGACTAAGAGCCCCTGAATGTCAGAATCGGTGATGAAGAAGGACCAAGCAGGAGGGAGAGGAGGGAGAGAGAAAGACCATACGAAGGGTATCTGTACTTCTTCCTGTAGGAACTGGGAAGTCACTGAAGGATCTTAAGCACGAGAGAGACCTCAATGCGATTTGCGTTTTGTGGACCAGGTACAGGTGGGTTGGAGGTAGGACACAGCAAGATCACGAGAGAGAAGGATGAGTTGGGGAAGGTTCCCAGGCTTCTGGCTTGGACAGCAGGTGAGAGATGCTGTTGCAAAATGAGACAGGCATTGAGGAGATGGGGCAGCCTTGGGGGTGGGGGGTGACGTGGAGTTGGTTTGGGGCAGGATTGGGGCTGGTGGTGTGGTTCTTGACAGATGAACTGGAGGATGTATCTGGCTGGCAGAGAGTAGGATGTCTCAGCCTGGAGCTCAGGAAGTCACCCAAGACTGGCTCCACATATAGATTTGGGCCATGGTATACTAGGAAATCTTTAACATATGGCTATCTAAGCAGAGCAATACTTTGGTTTGTAGAGGTTGCCCACATCCATGGCATAAATTCTCCACCCCCCACACCCCCATGGTTGATTTCACTGTCCATGTGATGTCACGGAGCAGAGAATTGGGAAGAGATGGGCCATAGTATGGCCTTTTACAGTATTTTCACTATATAGGTAAAAACAATCCTAAGAGTATGGATAATAGTAAAATAATTAGACAGCTCTGTCTTGAGTGTTTATTATGTTTTAAGCATAATTTCTATAACCACAAGTTTATATAATTTAACTTTTAAATAATGACTTTAACACCTGGCTTAGAAATTCCTGAAGCTTTAATAACTGTTCTCATAAGCTGGTCTAAGCCCGCCTAGCACACCGCTGGATTTGAGGTCATTAGCACAGAGGTGGTGGCTGGAGCCATGCGGAGGGTGCAGTTGCCCAGGAGAACATGGAGAGTGAAAAGGAGAGGGTCCAGAACAGAATGCTGAGGCACTGTAACCTTGCTGTGCGGCCAGGGGCAGAGCACCTGGCTAACAGACTGAGACGGAGCAGCACAAGGAAGAAGAGAAGCTGAGGGAATGGTAGCAGGGAAACCAAGAGGATTAGAGGAGAGCTGGTTAAATGGAACCGAGGGCCCAGAGTCATAAGTAGCAAGGAGTTCTCCGATTCACAGCAAATGGGCTGTCATGGACTTTAACAGCAGCACAGGGACTATGTAGGGAGCCCAGGAGGGAAGGGGGGACCTACAGAAAGCCTCCAGGAGGAAGTGATATTCTGGCTGGGTTTTGAAAGATGAGAAGGACCTTACAAGCAAATGATGGTGAGCATTCTCAGCAGAGGATCCAGCAGGTGGAAAAGTCCAGAGTGCAGAGGGAGCAGAAAACAGGTTAAGTTCGGCACCAGGCAGGCAGTTCATCTGGCTGCTAATACAGAAGCTTAGGCAAAGCAGGTTTTTATTCTTTCATTTACAGAAGTCCAGAGGTGGGCAAGCCACAGTTGTTCTGATGACTTCACCTCCATCAGGAACCTAGACTCCTATCTTCCTGCTCCCCCATTCTTAGTACTTGGATTCTACCTTCAAGGTCATCTCGTGGTCCAAGATAGCTGCTGCAGCTCCAGCCATCATATCTATGCAGAAAGCAGAAGGAGGGGAAGGAGGGTTAAAGAGCACCAGCCAGGTGTCTCTCTCACAAGGAATTTTTGGAAGCTAACAACTTCTGAAGGTCTTTGGTTATGCCTAGCTGTAGGGAGGCTGGAAAAGAGTGGTCATCTAGCCAGGCATATGACTTCCCTGAATCAAAGTATGAGAAGGGGAGAATGGTTACTGAGTGGGCCACTCGCATCTTTGTCACTATTTCTTTTTGCCCCCAACATTTTTTACTTTGAAAAACTTCCAACCTAGAGAAAAGTCGCAAGCATAGTACAGTGAATAAAATCTTCAGAAGAGTTGCAATATTAATAAAATGAACACCCAAATATTCTTCATCTAGATCAACCAGGTGTTAACATCTGCTACATATTTTTGTCTCTATATGTACTGTCTCCAGAAGAAGGCAGCATGCTTACTGGGCCGCCACTTTCTAGCACAATGGATTCTTCACCTTGGGTCACGTGGCTGCCTGCAACCTCCCCCTTCCCCCTTTACAGCAAGCCCCTGGGCCTCTTTCTGGCCAGGTCCTAAACACATGAGTTCTCAGGGCCCCCTCCTTGTTCCCATTCTCTCTCCCCCAGGGAAATGGGCCTCTCCATTCCTCTCTTCAGTCTCCTCTTCCTGAGGATGTACTAAGGAGAACGGTTAGTGAAGCCTGGGGGAGGGAAGGGTTGGGAGAAAATCCTCGCTGGAGCAGCTGGAGCAGCTGGAGTGAAAGCATCCTCTTAAGAGGATCACGAGGATCCTGGTGATCCCAGCCCTGGCTGGGTTTTGCGAGTATCCAGATGGGCTGTTATAACTCTGTGTGTGGTGTCTGACAGAGCGATTAAACATTTATCAACATTCCTGCTGTCCGGAGGCCTCGGGGTGTGTGTGTGTGTGTGTGTGTGTGTGTGTGTGTGTGTGTGTGTGTGTGTGTGTTGTGGGGGGAGACAGGCAGGCCGGTGGGGGCTGAAAACAGAGAGATGAATGGGGGACATTTACCACGTCCCAGGCACGACAGCCATTATATCATCAATTCCTGAAATCAGTCCTTTAGAACCGGCATTTTTAATCCCATTTTCCGAATGATGGAGCCAACACCCAAAGAGGGGAAGTCATATAGCTGGCCACTGGCATCTATTCTTTTCAATCAGCTTTTCCTGTGCCCACCATGTGCCAGGTACCGTTCTGGGTACCAGAGAGTCAGCAGAAAACAAGACCAATGAAGTCCCCACTCTTCTAAAACTTAACATTCTGGAAGGAAGCGACAGACACCAAAAGAACTAGTGACCAAATAAGATGTTTTCGTTTGTGTTGCTCTTGGCCAAATCAGGGATGTCCACCTGGCTCATCTAATGGTCAACTCTGCCTCCTCTCTCTGGCCTCCGAGTACTTGCTTAGAGCCAGGCCCTGCTTTAGGTACTAGAGAACACAGCTGTGAAGGAAAGAGGCCTGGGTTCTTATGTTCTAGTAGAAAGAGGCAGATAAGGAAAATAAGTAACTATTTATAGTTCACCATAAGTGAACTATATGGTGTGTCAGGACAGGAAGCGAAGAAGAGTAAGGAAGGGCATGGAAAGTGCTGGCATGGAGCGGAGGGCTTGGACAGTTACATACAGGGGGCAGGGAAGGCCTTACTTGAGTTAGGAATTGAGGGCAGAACCAGTGTAAGGTCCTGAGGCAGGAGTGTGCCGCGCACGTTTGAAGACCTTTCAGGAGGTGGCATGACTGGAGCAGAGTGAGTAGGAGAGGAGGCTGAGCGATTCTGGGGCCGTGCAAACCCTCGTACTGTGAGCAGAGGAACCCTGTGATCTTTTTCCCTTTTTTTTTTTTAATTTGAGAGAGAGAGCGAGAGAATTATAAGCAGACTCTGCAAGACTCAGTGCAAGCCTGAGACGGAACTCGATCCCACAACCCTGGGATCATGACCTGCACCAAAATTAAGAGTCAGATGCTTAACCGATGAGCCATGAGCCACTTAGGTGCCCCTCTCACTTTTAATGGTCACTGTGTAGGGACAGATTGTTCCTAGGCAAAGGTGGGAGCTGGGGACCAGTTCGGATGTCATCATCATAATACAGGGAAGACGACAGCCACTTGGGCTGGGGCGATGGGAGGTGGATGGAAGTGGCTGGATCCTGGATACGTTTTAAAGTACAGCTGGGGTGCCGGGGTGGCTCAGTCAGTTGAATGACTGACTTCTGCTCAGGTCATGATCTCCCGGTTCATGAGGGTTCGTGAATTTGAGCCCCGCATCAGGCTTGCTGCTGTCGCGTGAAGCCCACTTTGGATCTTCTGTCTCCCTCTCTCTCTGTCCTTCCTCTGCTCATTCTCTCTCTCTCAAAAATAAAAAAACATTAAAAAAGTAGAGCTGAGATAATAATGTGCTGATGGGTTAGAAAGAGAGGGGTCCAGGATCATTCCAGAATTTTTGGCTGAGCTATTGGGAGGATGGAGAAGATGGTGGGAGGAGCAGGTCTGGGGACAGGGGACGGTCAGGAATTGGGCTCTGGGTGCAATAAGCCGGAGACAGATGCAAATTAGATACTTGGGTGGAGCTGGGAACAGGCTGTTGGATGTGCTCTTCGGGATTTCACGTGGGGCCAGAGGTATACTGGATAGGTGATGTTTGATGCCCATGACTGGAGGAGATCCTAAAATGGCAAGTGCTGACAGAGCAGAGATGAGGTCCAAGGGCTTAGTCCCGGGGCCTTGTGAAGCAAGAGGAACCATCCATTTTATTCACATCTGTGTTCCCCAGTGCCTGAAACAGTGCCTGACACAAAGTAACTGCTGGGTCAGTATTTGTTGAATAGATAGCTGACTGAATGAATGAGTGATGCTAAGGGCTAAGAAGGAAATAAAACAGAGTGAGGAGTTAAAGAGTGCATGGGGGAGAGTGAGTGATCTACCTTATTTTTCACTGAAGTATAGTTGTCACAAAATGTTCATTAGTTTCAGGTTTACAACATAGTGATCCAACAACTCAGTAAGTTATGGCATGGAGAGTGGTCTACTTCAGGTGAGGTGGTCAGGGAGGACCTCCTTAAGAAGGTGACATTTGAGGGGACCCTAGGTGGCTCAGTCAGTTAAGCACCCGACTCTTGATTTGGGCTTAGGTCATGATCTCATGGTTTGTGAGTTCGAACCCCACGTTGGGCTCTGTGCTGACAGGGCATGGAGCCTGCTTGGTATTCTGTCTCCCTCCCTCTCTCCCCTCCCCTCCTTGATCTCTGTATTTCTCTCAAAAGAAATAAAAATAAGCTTTTAAAAAAGATGACATTTGAGCCAAGCCTTAAGGACAAAGAGAAGTCAGGCACACAAACAGTTGGAAGAGACATGGCAAGTGCAAAGGCCCTGAGGCCGGAGCAAATCTGGCCTGTTGGAGGATCAGTGTGCTTGAGGTACTGTGAGGCTGGATCATGCAGAAACTAGGAGGCCCAGAACCTGGGCTTTGGATCACATCCTGGGTGTCCTTCAGAGTTTTAAACAGATGAGTTAAGCGATCAGATTAATATTTTAAATGAGCCCTCTGAGGCAAGTGGAGAATGTTCTATAGGGAGGTAGAAGTAGAAGCAAGGAGAATGTTAGGAGAGACTTGGGCAGTGGCCCAGGCCAGAGATGGCAAGGCTTGCCTGGAGTTGTGGCAGTGGGAGTAAGAGAAATGGGCAGATTCAAGACATTTTAGGAACAGCATGGTAGGATTGGGGTTCAAGAGCCCCAGCTTGTTCAACCGATAGGACCCTATAGGGCCGGGGGGTTTGCTCCTGGGACTTTCCTTAGTCACTCCTTAGTCACCTAACTCCAGACTCCATGGGCTGCCCTGTGCTGGAAGATGTGGAAGGTGTGGGAAGGGGTGCTGTGGCTGCCAGGATCGTTCCATGCCAGGCTCTGGGCCAGTGCTCTATGGCACCAAGACCATGTCTGGCACTTGGAGAGGGTCCTTCTCCCTTTTTCTCCATCAAATCTAGATTCATGATCTTTCCCCAAGCCTGGCCCTCCTCTGGTGCATTCTCTGTCCAAAATTCTTTGATACTCTTCCAACTGGGAGGTGGGATTGTGTCCCTGTGTTTGAATGTGCGCCCTGGGACACTACTAGAATACGGCGGACATGATGTTGTGCCAGGTTTGGGGCTCAGGCCTTAAGAAACTGGCTGCCTCTGCTTCCCATCTCTCGGGATGCCGCTTCTGGGAACCTAGCCACCATGCTGTGAGGAAGCCAAGTGGCCACATGGAGAGGCACATAGGGCTGTCCCAGCCAACGCTCCCAGCTGAGGTCTCAGCTGACAGCCAGCACCAACTGCCCCGCTGAGGGAACGGATGACTCCAGCCCCAGCCTGTAAGCCACTCCAACTGATAGCATTTTGAGCAGAGGTGAGCTGTCCCTATTGAGCATGACCTGAATTGTAGATCTGTGAGCAAAATGACAATTATTGCTGTTTCAAGCTATTACTTTGGGGTGGTTTGTTAGGTAGCAGCAGGGAGTTGGGACATTGTGCCTCACCTCTCCAAAGCCTATCCATTGCCAAACAGCACGGAATCTTCCTTCAAAACACCTCTGAAATCCATCATGTTCTCTCCATCTTCCCTGTCACCAGCCTTGTCACCTGGATAATTACATTAGCAACTTAATAGATCTCCTCCCACTCACTCTTGCTACCACAGGGTCTGTTTCCTACACAGCAGCCCATAGAACTTGCTGGAAAGCCCATCTATATCCACTTGAAGCACTCAGTGGCTCTTCACTTTCCTAAGATCAAGACTTACTCTCTGTTTCTCCTTTAGGCATCAACCACACTGGTCTTTCTTTTTTCCCTCTAGTGCCTCATGTTCCCTTTCCCCAGGGCCTTTGCACATGCTGTTCCCAGTCCCTGCGATGCCCTTCTCCACCCCCCTAGTTAATTCTTGCTCATGCTTTAGGTATCAGCTCAAACATCACCTCATCCATGAACTGCCTCTAAGCTAGTGATTCTCAAAATGAGGTTCCTGACCAGCATCCTCAGGGAACTTCTTAGAAATGCCAATTCTCAGGGGCTCCTGGGTGGCTCAGTCGCTTAAGTGTCTGACTTTGGCTCAGGTCATGATCTCATGGTTCATCAGTTTGAGCCCCGCATTGGGCTCTGTGCTGACAGCTCAGAGCCTGGAGCCTGCTTCAGGTTCCGTGTCTTCCTCTCTCTGCCCCTCCCCTGCTTGCATGGGGTCTCTCTCTCAAAAATAAACGTTAAAAAAAACAGAGAGAAAAATGCCAATTCTCAGGTTCAAGCCTGGCTTAAAGAACCAAATTCTGGGGGAAAGGCCCAGAAGCTTGTTTAACAAGCCCTGCAGGTGATTCTGATCTGTGCACTTGAGAACTGCCTCTGCCTCTTTTCACCCCCCACTTCTTTTGAGAGCTGCCACTCTAAATCCCCCAGGTCAGGTTGTGGACTTTATCTTTTCCCATCTGTGAATTCCTTTCCTTCAGAGGTCTGCATTAGTGATTACATAGGTCTTTGTGAAAGCACTTGATGTTTGGCTTGCCTGATAGAGCAGAGCACAGGGGTCACTCATTATTTGCTCCTCACTCCTAGCACCTAGCCCCATGGGGGAGCTTAGATGTGGTTTGGATGGATATTGACTCCAGGTGGTCAGGGACTTCCCTGGGTGAGGGAGCGGGTAAGAGACTGGTTACTTTATAGATCTCAGACCCTAAAAGTGGCCCAGGGGAGGGTGAGAAGCTTTAAGAAATTCAGGGAGGCCTCAGCACTTGCAGAAAAGGGTGCTGCTGAGAAGGCAGGGAAAGGGGAGTCAGAGCCAGAGCTTTTCTTCTCTCTTCTCCCTCCCCTTTCCCTCCTGCACCCTAGGGTAGCCCTCAGCTGATTTGTATTGATTGCAGCAGGCCCTGTTTTCAGGGCTTTATGAAGTTTTATCATTTAATACAGTAAGCTTCTGAACTGTTTATCATTAACATTCCTATTTTACAGACAGGGAAACTGAAAACTCCGAGGTTCAGGTACTTGGCTAAGGTCAGGGCAGGGAGGATTTGAACTGTTGCACTGTCCCTCCCCCTTCCTCATCAAGGCTGGGTGAGAACACTCAGAAGAGCAGAAGCGCAGTGGGCCTGGGGTGGGAAGAAAGAAGGGCAGAGAGAAAGCGTACTGGATCGTGGACCCATGAGGTGGAGGCCCCAGTGTTGGGAGACCTTCCCAAATTTTCAAGAGTAACCAAAAATGTAGATTTTTAATAGTCTCCCAGTTTCTGAGTGATTAGGTGTTTAAAAAAATTTTTTTAAGTATTTTTGAGAGAGAGAAAGACAGAACTGGGGAAGGGCACAGAGAGAGGGAGAATCAGAATCTGAAGCAGGGTCCAGGCTCTCAGCACAGAGACCAATGTGGGGTTCAAACTCATGAACCAGGAGATTATGACCCGAGCTGAAGTTGGACGCTTAACCAGAGTAAGCCACCCAGGCGACCCAAAATGATTACGTATTTAAAAGAAGAAACTCAGATGCTCCCAGAGACCAGATAAACACTGGGGTCAGATGACATTGGTAGCAAAATGGAGCCAAATGAATGGCAGCAGAGGCAAACAAAGAGACTCCAATGCATGTATAAGTTCTCTGACCTGGCCATGGAAGTGAGAGTTCTGTTTCTGCCATCTCTGCAATGGTCTGCTTTAAATTCTAGGCCCATCCTCCGTGGGACATGATTGCGCTAGGGGCAGACCCCAAATATTGACCTTTACCTTCATGTGTCCCAGCCCTTGCATGGCCAGCACAATGTGGGTGGGCACTAGGTTTATCTGGTCATGCTGTCCTCCTCCCACCCTGCATGCAGAAGGTGCTCACTAAATGCTTGCTGCTAGAAGGCGTAGCACAAGCCCCTTCCCCTCTGAGCTCCCCCCCACCACGTTGGCTCCTCCCCACCCCATGCTTTGGGGGTGGGGCGGCACGAGTGAGTTAAAAGCCGGCAGCTGGGGGCAACTGGGACGAAGTCCAAGCAGCTGCATGGCTACCGCTAGCCCTGTGAGTCCACCTTCCTGCCCTCATGTAGCAAGGGACGGGGCTGGGGTGGCTGAGCCGGAGCTTGCTGCTACCCTCATTTCTTTCTTTGGTCAGGCTGGAGAGGCTGAGGGTGGAATCCAAAACTGGGAGGAGAAGGAGGGAAAAGAGGAAGAGAAAGAGGGGGCAGCAGCAGCTGTCCTGATGGCCAAGGGGGCTCCGAATCCCCCAGGGGACCTGCTGTCCCAGAGGAGGAAGGAAGCCCAGGATGGGGGCCCCCAAAGGGTCAAGTTGGAGTTACACCCGCTGCTGAACAGGTAAGGCAGGCTTTGTGGCCTTGCACCTGGCCTTGCTCTCTTGGCCCCCACTTCCTCATCCAAGAAAGGTCAGAGCTAGCCTAAAACTTGGGCCCTGTTGGCTCTTCTGGTCTTAACCGAGTTGAGAGTGTGGATTCAATCCTCCCCGCAGTTCCACCCCAGGCTTTCAGGATGCTGACTCCAGTCACGCAGAGGGTCCTGCCCAGATCCCTTTTCCTTATTTGTACTTGAAGGGGTGGGGCTTCCCTGCCTGCACTTGCTGCTGGTTCTGGGCCTGGGAGGGGCTCTCTGCTTCCTCCTGGCCTCCCCTCTCCCCAGGTGGGCGCTATGGTTCTTCAAGAATGACCGCAGCCGAGCCTGGCAGGACAACCTGCATCTGGTCACCAAGTTTGACACAGTGGAGGACTTTTGGGCGTGAGTCTGTTCCTCGTAGAGGAGGCCAGAGCAAGGGGGATCCTTCCCAGACCCTACCCCCTCCAGGGAGCTGGTTCCTACATGGCTTTCCAGCTCTCCCTGGGGCCTCTCCGCTTTGCTGAGGGCTGGTGCTTGGTGGGTTCTGCTTGGGTGTGGGGGTCGTTGGGACTGGCATCTAGGCCCCCTGTGAAAACTTCTTGGGGCTTAGGAAGAGAGTCTGAGAGGTAGGAGGAGCCAGGAGTTGACCCTGACTCTGCCACTCCTTGGCTTTGTGACTTTGGACAAGTTCTTTCCTCTCTCTGAGCTGGTCTTGGCCACAAAGTGAGGATTGGGCTGCCTGATAGTGTCCATGGGTGATCAAGGGAAAGAAACTGAAGAGTGATGCACAAACCCTAGGGGCAGGTGAGAGACTGGGGCTCCAGCTGGAGAGTTTCCCGAAACCCCTCCTGCCCTGGCACTTGGGCTCTAAAAGCCCCTTCAGGGGGTTGGGTGGTCAGGGGAGGCTCCAGGGAGAAGGTGGCATTTGAGGGTCTGGGTAAGTAGGGATGGAATTCCAGACAAGGGGGGGGCGGTGAAAAGGGTGAGTGTGAGCAAAGGCTTGGAGGCCTGAAGGTGGGTGGAAAACAGTGTGGTCTGGTAAGAAGTTTGGGGGGAGTGTGAGGCAAGTTGGAACGAGGCCTTAAAAAGTCTGGACTTTCAGCCTGGGTTGGGGGGCGGGGGGGCTTTCTCCAGGATGTACAGTCACATCCAGTTGGCCAGTAAGCTCTCTTCCGGCTGTGACTACGCCCTGTTCAAGGTAAGCCCTGACTCCCGACTTCTCAGGTGCCACAGATCAGCCTTCCTCAGAGATGGGGTGGGACTTCCAATCTGTGGAAACGCTATACAGAAGCTTAGAGTGTCAGACCGGAGCTACACTTATGGGACAGTTAAGAGTCTGGAAGGGGAGAGGGGAGAAGGGGGAACCAGGAAGGAGTCAGGTCTCTGGCCTGGCCCTGAACTAGGTACATGCATCAGCATTGCCCTAGGACACTTCTTATCAATGTCCAGGCCCATCCCTGAAGGTGCTGATCCAGCAGCTGTGTGCTATAGAGCCCTTACATCAGTGTTTAAAGACTTCCCCAGGCGGCCTGTGCCCAGCCTGGGATGTCTGCCCTTCCACACACGAGGGCTGCCCCAGAGGCTTCCTTAGTACTGCCCCCCCCCACCCCCCGCCCCATATGAACTCCTGCCTCCAGGAACTCAGTTCAGTAAAGGAGACAAACATACACATACGTATAACAAGGCTACAAAACATGAGCTTGTGGGAGCTCACAGGAGGGTCTGGGGGGGGCCAAGTGGCTGGTGGTGGAAGCTGCTCGTACAGACGAGTTGGAAGCAAGAGGGAACCTGGCCTGTTGAGACTTATTTAGGGGCCAGAGCAGGGCCTGGGAAGATGGTCGGGTCCCCACTTCCCTTTGAAGACAGGAAGGCCGTTGATTTGTCATTCCACCTCTTAGGATGGCATTGAGCCCATGTGGGAAGATAGCAGGAATAAGAGGGGTGGCCGCTGGCTGGTCAGTCTTGCCAAGCAGCAGCGTCACATTGAGCTGGACCGCCTGTGGCTGGAGACAGTGAGTGGGGGTAGGGAGGGGAGGGAAGGCAGGGGAGGGTCCCCAAGAGAAGAGGCTGCCTGGTGTGGTGGCAGTGGTCTCAAGGCTGGTGAGGCAGTCCCTTTGACCGAAATGGAGGTCTCCCCATCCTTCCTTTTTGGCCCCAGCTGCTGTGTCTGATCGGGGAGAGCTTTGAGGAGCACAGCCGGGAGGTGTGTGGGGCTGTCGTCAACATCCGAACCAAGGCAGACAAGATTGCCGTGTGGACCAGGGAGGCAGAGAACCAGGCAGGCGTGCTGCACATTGGGTGAGGGATATCTCCGGTGCAGGGTCTCTTCCAGGGGAGAAGTGAAGTGGTGGTGGCCTGACCTGTGAGGGAGACCTCTGGAACTCTCCATATTGGCTTCCCCTTTTTCCTTACCCTATATGAGGGTTTGGAATCCAGATTTCAAGCTGTTTCTAGCAGGGCTCTTTTCTTTTGCATTAGTCATGTTTTGGGTTTCCACATGCATAAGACACACAAAGCAAGAGTGATGGTGGCTGGAACTATGGGCAAAGGATCCAGGGTCCCAGGTGATCTCCAGGACCTGCTGCTATCTCATTTTCTCTCCTACTTCTCCCCCAGGCGTGTCTACAAAGAGCGCCTGGGCCTCTCCACGAAGATCGTCATTGGGTACCAGGCCCATGCAGACACTGCCACCAAGAGCAACTCCCTCGCCAAGAATAAGTTTGTGGTGTGATGAGACCTTGGCACCACTCCATTCAGCTGCTCCTGAGCCTCTCACGGCTGTGTGTGTGTGTGTGTGTGTGTGTGTGTAAGTGTAAGGGGGTGCTGGGCTACTGTGCTGATGCTGGGGTAGGACTAAGGGGTAGAGAACCAGGTTCTCACTTGTCCTGGGGTGAATAGGAACATTGCTTAACATGACTTGGGGCCTAGGGGTAGCTCTGTGGTCAGGGAGCCAGCCTGAGGATGCAGGACAGGTGGAGGAAAGCTTGGAGTTTCCTTGTTTCACCTGAGGGGGGGCTGGGCTGAGTCACTGCGGGAAGCAGAGCTCAAATGAAGGTGGAAAGATGGCAAGGGAACCCTACACTCCAGCACTCACTCTCTATGCACCCCTGAGAAAGAGGTCGTTTTAGGGGAGCAGGCCTAAGGCCACGGACACTCTGAGAGAAGGAGCTCAGGGACAGGAGGGGGTGGGCTCTCCTCTTTGTAATCACTCTACATCTTTTGAGATGCCTTTCATCAGATTTGTAGCCTAGGAGCCCACCCTGTATCCTCTAGCCTCCCTCAAGCAGCTGTGGGTGGGGCCCTGGAGTGAGGCTGTAGATCAAGAGGGTTGGAGGCTTACACACAGAACCCCATTATCTCACAGACATGTGGCGAGCTAAGGACTGAGGAGAGTACTGTGTCCTTCTTGCCTTTTCCTCAGCTGTGGCCAGGGCTGTCTGGGCCTTGCCGGCCTCAGAGTCAGGCTGAAGTGGACGTGGATAGATAGCATGAGACAGGAGCCAGGACAGCGGTGGTTAGGTCTCATCATAGTTGTGCCTGAGATGGATTAAGTGGAAGATGATGTTTAAGCCCCTTCCTGTTTCTGCTCTAAATAAACACTTCTGAACAAAATTAGAATTATTTTTGAGGGCTCTAAAATTGAATATGATTTGGGCCCCCGCAAACCTTAATCTCCTGGCCTGCCTTGAGAGGGCTCATGTGAGACCCTCAGGGCCCAAGCTAGTATGGGGAGAGGGGTAAGACGGAAGAGTCAGGGTGAGGTTTCAACGTCAGAGGGTCATTGAGTCAGGGGATCAGGTACATGCCCCTGGCAAAACTGAAGTGTCAGGGAGCAGAGGGCGCGGCCCTCACAAGGCCCAGATGTCTGAGTTTGAGCCAGTATAGGTAGAGATGAACTTCTGTTGAGTGAAAAGTGCGTCTGCTTCGATTACACTGTAATAAAACGTCCTGTGTCTTAACACCATCCATATCGCCATCCCCATCTGCTCATTAGAGGAGCACTTCTCTAGGACTGAGTTCCAACAGCAAGGCTGGGGATTGGAGTGGCGCTGGTACTGCCCCTGGTGGGGTGGGAGTGACTGAGGGTGTTTCATACCTGCGACTTGCGGCGCATAATCAGGCTGCTCAAGCAGGTCGGTAGGACGCTGGGGCGAACCAGAAGGCCGTCGGCGCTCGGGGCGGAGTCAGGCCTAGAGGCGGGGTTCCGAGTAGGGCCGGGGGCGGGGCCTTAGGGGGGCGGAACCTGCCTGAGGTGGAACCTGCCTGAGGCGGAGCCTGGAGGACANACCATGCAGGGCAAGCACCAGCACTTCCAGGAACCGGAGGTCGGCTGCTGCGGGAAATACTTCCTGTTTGGCTTCAACATTGTCTTCTGGGTGAGAGCCGGGTGGGTTTGGGCCCCGTACTGAAGGTGGCGGGAGGAGATTCAGTCCCCTACTGCAGGGGCTTGGGGGGCGGGAGGGGGGCCAACCCAAACCCTTAGGGCAGGGAGCGGTCTCTCCCAGCCCCCCAGCCCCCGCCCCCTTTTTCCACTCCTACTTCCACGCCCACTCCCAGGACCACTCCGGGGAACTACGGAGAGGCCCGGATTGCTGGAGGCGGGTCCCAGGCACCGCCGGGTAGAGCGTGGAGGTGGTGTCTCCCGGTATCTTCCAGAGCCAGGGTGGAGAAAGGGGAAGGGTCCCAGGGACGCGCTTGGCGTAGGTCGCCCTTTCTCCCGTCCAGTTCCTTTGCTACTCTGGAGTGTGGGGTGTGCGCTGAGCTCCACCCCTGGTTTAGCCCACTGAGGGGAGTGGCTCTGTAAAGGGAAGGGCCGGATTCCCTCACCTAGCCTTAAGCTCCTGGGCGGGGGGTAGGGGAAGGGTGGTGTGTGGTGCCCCTTACTGAGAGGGCTTGAGGGCTGGGGGAGGGCCAATAGCTCTAGTCCTCTCTTGGGGGCAGGAGATCTCCCCTGTTGAGACGCACTGAGGTGGCCCTGGGGAACAGAATTCAACATTCCACAGCTGACAAAACCGAGGTTTCGCGGGCGGTGCTGCCCCTGCCCGAGAAGGGAGCTTCACAGTGCCCCTCCCAGGGTGGCATCTGTGCCCCCGGGCCATGCCAAGTCATCTTCCCTTCTCCCTCCCCCATCCCATCTCCAAGGCTGCTTGCTGCCTCTGCAGTCTCTGCTCCTGCTGCCTTGTGTCAAAATGCCGGGCCCATTCTGCTTCGTTCAGCAAGACTCTGGCACTGCCCCCCACCCACGTGCTGCCCATGCAGTCACCCCTGTGTGGCCGGCCTTTGGGCTCCAGCGATGCTTAGCTCTCGAGGGTTTGGGCAGTGCGCAGAGAGTACTGGTGGGGAAGTCTGGAGGCCTCGGTATAGCAAGCAGAGCTCCGGGACTGGGCAAGTCACTTCTCTCTGGGCCTCAGCTTCCCTTTCTGGGAGTGGGGCAATGAAGCCTACCCCCAGGGTTGTTAGGCCGATTAAATGAATTCTAACTTGTATTCACACAGCTACTTTATTTATTATCTACGTTTTATAGATGAGGGAACAGCTGCAGAAAGGTTAAGTGACTTAACCTAGAATCACATGGCCAGTAAGCACAGAGCCAAATGGGCAGTGGGTAGAGGTGAGGCAGAGCACTGAGCATAGTGAGTCTCCTTCTCCCCCCATGCCAACGAGGACCGGCAAGAGAACTTCAGGCTCTTTCTAGGCACACCAGCTTTTGCAGGGGAGAGAGGGTGAGGAGCCAGAGCAGGAAAGGCCCCCAGGCTGGGGTAGTGTTTGAATTTTATGTTGAGGGCAGTGTAGAGCAGTGAGAGCTTCTGGCCGGATGATGGGTCTGCTTTGGCTTTTGCGCTAGAGGCAGATCTGTCTGGCTGCATGGGGAGAGTGGGTGAGGGGCATGGGACTTGGAAGTGGGGAGACCTAAGAGGAGGGCTGGGGCACAGCTAGGGGGTGGGAAGTGAGGAAGGCTCCAGGGGAAGTTAGGAGGCTGAACTGACAGGACTGGGACGCTTGGGGGGCCAAGAGAGGGTTTCAGGTTTGGATCAAGGTGGCTGGAGGGAGGTGCTTATCACATAGGCTCCAAGATTTTTGTTTGTTTTAATGGAAAGCAGACCCTGGTTGTTACCCTGCTGAGAACCTTCCAGCAATTAATACAGTGCAGACTCCTCCCATGGCCTCCAGAATCTTCTGCAGTCTGGCCCTGCTGCCCTTCAGTTTGTCCCTCACGCCACCAAACATGATCTTCCCTCTGGGCCTCTGCCAGTCCCTCCACCTGGAATTTTCTTCTCACTACACCTTTTCATTATTTAGACCTCGGCTAAAATGCCCTCATTTTCCCTAACTGAAGCACGCTTCCACCACCCCTAGTCACTCCCCGCTGCATCACTCTGATATTCTTTTTTTTTTTAATTTTTTAATGTTTATATTAATTTTTGAGACGGAGAGACAAGGAATAAGAGGGGGAGGGGCAGAGAGAGAGGGAGACACAGAATTCGAAGCAGGCTCCAAACCTGAGCTGTCAGCACGGGGCCTCCGACAGCGAGATCATGACCTGAGTGGAAGTCTGACACCTAGCCGACTGAGCCACCCAGGCACCCCCTCTGGTTTTCTTTAAAGGATCTGTTAGTATCTGAAATTACTTTGTTTGCTCCCTGTAGATTTCCCCCACTGGAGTGTAAACTCCATGAGGACAGAGAGCTCATTTGTCCTATTTGCCAATGTATTCCTGGTACATGAACAGGGCCTGGGACGTGGAGGTGTTTGCAGCAGGCAGTTGGACATAGGGGTCTGGAACATGGGAGATGTTTGATGGAGACCTGGGAGATGCCAGTGTCTGAGGGTGCGGATAATAAGTGCAGAGGAGGAAGAAAGGCAGAAAGCTGAAAGTGAAACCTGGTGGGGGTGGTGGCCATGTGCACGGGGCAGGTGAAGCAGTGGATCTTGGGAGGGAGGCTGAGAAGGAGCAGAGAGAGGAATGGTGTTGGGTTAACCAAGGAGGGGTTCAGAAAGGAGAAAGCAGTAGTCTGTCGCCTATCTAAAGGCCATGAGTGGGTCAAGTGGGATGAGGCAGGAGAAGTGATGTTTCGTTTAACATCCCAGATCTAGTGTACAGGGAGGGAAGGAAAGACATCAGAGAAGAATACAGCAGTGGGAAGAGACTGGGGCCAGAGAGAGGAAGGCTTTAAAGTGGGTGGTCATGGTGGAATTGACTGGAATTGGTGGTGGGGGACGGGAAGGAGCCTGTGAGAGCAGGCAGGTGGGGAAGGTCTTAAGATTTGGGGTCACGGCCTGTGCTGGCTGGGGCAGGAGGGGTACTCTCCCTATGAGACTGAATATCCGGGGACCTGCCCAATCTCAGGCCAATAGCCATGACATCCAGGGCTCTTCCCAGTAAGGCACTGAGGCAGGATGGCGGGTTGTGCTTAGAAGGCCCAGGCAGAACTGTGGCCACAAGTTTTCAAGGGCACAGCCACTGGCCCAGACTGCAGTCCCTCAGCTGGATCCTGCTCACCTCAGGATTCCTTGTCATCCAGGGGTCTTTGCTTGTGAGCTATGAGAACAGAACACAGAGTAGGACAACCATCACAGAGCTGGAGGGCAGCGGGACGGCCCAATTGGGAAGGGGCAGAAAGGAGGCGAGGAGCCCGGAACCCAGACAGGTCTTGTGGGAGGAGAGGCTCTGGACATAGCTGCTGCTGCTGCTTGGCAGGAATGTCCCAGCAACTCTCTGCTTCAGTTCTGAGTTCCAAGAAGGGCTAAGGTGGGTTCCATCCTCCAGGCTGTGTTTTGTGGGAAAGAAGCACTGAAATGTATTCTTGGGAAGGTAGAAAGGACTTGGACCTTCCCCTCATCCTCTCTCTCCTCCTGGCTTCCTGAAGACCCTGAGTACTAGAGGGGAGGGGGCTTTGCTCGGGGTGGGGAAGGATGCTGATACTCCAACCCTCAGCTCTTTGCTGCTGCTTCTGCAGGTGCTGGGAGCCCTGTTCCTGGCCATTGGCCTCTGGGCCTGGGGTGAGAAGGTAAGGTGATGCAGTAGGGTGTGGGGCTGCCATTGGTTGAGGTGGTGGGAGGATCGGCCTGACCACTTGCCTTTGCTCCCCTGGCACAGGGCGTTCTCTCCAACATCTCAGCGCTGACAGATCTGGGAGGCCTGGACCCCGTATGGCTGTTTGTGGTGGTTGGAGGTGTCATGTCGGTGCTGGGCTTTGCCGGCTGCATTGGGGCCCTCCGGGAGAACACCTTCCTGCTCAAGTTTGTAAGTGCACCCCCACCTAGATCCACTGGGGACCCCAACCTACTCCCACTTCTGTATAGTTAGTACTTAACAATGAGTAGTTTTATTATCATGTTATAACAGTAATCATCAGAATTATCTATATAGGATCCTTTCTGTTATGACTGAAACCCAGGGGCCTAGGCATAAAAGGGTATTTATGGGCTCACTAAGGAAAGCCCAGGGGTGTGCTGGGTGTTGGCACCTTTGGATCTAGGGGCCACCACAGTGTCACTTGGCCTGGTCTCTCTGTTTCTCTTCCCTGTCCCTCCAGTTGGCTCCATTCCCCATGGGGTGGAAGGATGCCCACGAATGGTTGGGGCTAGCTTCATACTACCCCTCCATGAACTCCTATTGGAGGCTGAGCCTCTCTTCCTACCAGTCAGCCAGTCTTTTTTTTTTTTTTTAAGTTTATTTATTTTGAGAGAGTGCGGGCATGTGCGCATGTGTGAGTAGAGGAGGGGAGAGAGAGAGAGAGAGAGAGGGAGAGGGGGAGGGAGGGAGGGAGGGAGAGAATCCCAAGCAGGCTCCTTGGTGTCAGCGTGCAGCCCGAGGAGCCTGAGATGGGTTTCATCTCCTGACTGTGAGATCAGGACCTGAGTAGAAATCAATAGTCAGAAGCAGCCAGGTCTTTGCATCTCTTTGCTTCTGATTGGCTGTCTTTGGACCAATCCCTGCGGCCCTGGGAGAGGTAATGCTCTGATTGGCAGGCTTCTGGCACAGGCCCAGTCCTCCATCTGGGAAGGGGAAGGAGGTGGCGAAGGCTCTGCCTGAGCCACAGGAACTAAAGGCTATGTGGAGGGTGGTTTTTCAATGAAAACAGGGTGATTACCAGAGGAAGCAGAATAAACGGTTTGTAAGAACAATGCTGTCCTTCACCATCATAAAACAATATTAATAGGAGAAACGGTGGGGACTCTCAGCTTTCTTGGGTTGAGGTGGGAGTGGAGCTCTGCCCCCTAGCACCTGCAGGCCCTGCATCTCTGACCCCCCACAATCTGTATGCCTCCCCACCCCAGTTCTCCGTGTTCCTCGGCCTCATCTTCTTCCTGGAGCTGGCAACAGGGATCCTGGCCTTCGTATTTAAGGACTGGATTCGAGACCAGCTCAATTTCTTCATCAACAACAATGTCAAGGCCTATCGGGACGACATTGACCTCCAGAACCTCATTGACTTTGCTCAGGAATATGTGAGTCCAGCACCAGCCTGGGCTACCTGCATAAGGCGCCTGCTGGGCAGATGTGTGAGAGAATAGTGTGCTGGGACTGTGTGCTGGGACTATTCCCCAACCCGTGCCCTGGAGAAAAGAGCCAGGAGGCCCCTGTCTGAGGGAAAGCCAGGTTATGTGATCCCTACAGGTCCCCATTGTGCCTAGTTCTGCAGGGACCCAGTGTTGGGGAACAGAGGCCAGAGGCTCCAAACTGGCAGCTCCTAGGCCAAGGTTTACAACATACTTAAAGGAGGAAATTTGATATGAAAATATAAATTTCTCCTTCTGTTAAACTCTGGACCCATAGTCTTGGCTGCAGTTACATTGCTGGTTACGTTGCGGTTACCTTTGCTGGCATAGGAGCTGTCTGTGCAGTTGTCTCTGCCACTCTTTATTTTATACCTGTCAGCTCTCTTCTCTCGTTGTTGTTTGTTTGGCCTCTGAACATATTGGAGTTTGAGGCCTCCCCCCTCAACCGAAGCTCTGCTCTTAAACTCCATACCTAACCCATGTGAAGAAGTAGTCAGTGAACAGTTCACAGGATCCTAGACACCTCCCGCCTGCATCTCCTCATCCACTCACACCCACTTGCACATAGTTATACCCAGTCACACCCGCTTCCACAGTTTAATGCCTTCAGCACTATCTACCCCAAGAATCTGTTCTGGGGTGCAGGGATGAACCAGAGCTGGTACCTGCTTTGAGGAGCTCTCAGGACGGAGCAGACATAGGGCGAGGCAGTTAGGATGTGATCTATTTGTCATTCAGCACAGGATTGGTACAGCCTTATTATGTGCCAGGCCCTGGGCCTATTGATCGGAATTCAGTGGTGAAAAAAGCTGGGACTTGCCCTCAAGGGGATGGCAGTCTGGGGCAAGAGACAGATGATGAGCAAAACAGACGAATGTACTTGCACGCGTATATACAAAATTATAAATTGTGGTAAGAGCTGAAATGAGGAAGGGCCGAGTAGAGGAAGGCCTTGGAGGAGAAACAGGGTAGTGGTAAGAAGGGCAGATATTCCCCAGCAGGAACAGCAGGGGCTGAGGAGAGCGAGAGGAGGCAGGCAGAGGCCGGGCTGTCTGCTGGCACCTGTGTGCACAGAGCTGCTGGCCTGGCCCTGGCTTGGACTCACTACCTGGCTCCGCCAACGGGGGCCTACCTGCGTCTGCACTAAGCTAGTCTCTTGAGGGCTGCCTCTCAGGTGGATTAAGGCATGTGCTCCTGCCTCCCCCGACTCACCGGCTAGCTTCGGGCTGCCTCACACTCGCTATTGCCACACCTAGAGAGGCAGTGCACCACCTTCTGGGGAGAGGGGTTGGGGATACAGGTGCTGTGGCCTTTATGAAGTGTAATGGGGTATACGAGGGTGACAGGGTTGCCCTCCTGTCCCTGCAGAGAGGAAGAGAGAAAGTCTTCAGAAAATCTCTGGGGCAAGTGTGGGGAGACCTAGCACAGACATAGGGTTCAGTGGTACCTCTCCCCACAGGGCTTGGCCTGACACCCACTTCTCAAGACACCCCTTCCCAGTACCCCTCTGCCCCCACCAACCTGGACAGATGCATAGTGATGCTTGGATGGCTCTGGGCTTAGGTCTGGACTTTCTACTGGGAGGGTGAGGAGGTGCCCACTTGCCTAGCTGCCTCTAGACCCCCTCCCAGTGCAGCCCTGCCCTGTCTCCGTGCAGCCCTGGCCTGTCTCCAAACTGGATGGGGCTCCTGGGATGGGCCCGGCTCAACCAGGGCTCTCCTCTCACCCCTTAGTGGTCTTGCTGTGGAGCCCGAGGGCCTAATGATTGGAACCTCAATATCTATTTCAACTGCACTGACTTGAACCCGAGCCGGGAGCGCTGCGGGGTGCCCTTCTCCTGCTGCGTCAGGGACCCTGCGGTGAGTGGGGTGTGGTGAGGAGGGGCAGGGGCATTGCTGTGCACAGACCCAAGTGTGGGGAAAATCCACCACAGGCACCCCTGCTCTGGGGGCCTTGGGTACCGGGGGAGGTCATTTGACATGGTAGTACCCCTCCTACCCTGAGGAGTTTGTGTCCATAGCAGTGGTGGGGCCTGCACCCCTTCAGCAAAACCTGACTCTGTGATTGAGCTGGTGTGGTTGAGCATGGGGCTTCTGACCCCTTGATGGCTTTCTTCAGAGCAGAAACTTCTCCCAGTGACCTCTCCCAGCACAGCTCACCTGGGCCACTGAGGGCCAGGATTCTTCCCATTCTTAGAAAACATGAGCAGGCAGGATTCCTAAATGGGAGACAGCTCAGGCTGGCATTTGTAGCCATGCATCCTGGCACCAAGGACAGGTGTGTGGGCCTCCGTGAGCCTCGTGTAGGAGTGGTGGGCACAGCCAAGTCCATGGTCCCATCTCCTACCCCTGAGAAGCAAGAGCCATTCCAGTCCTGGGCATCATGGGCCCCCATAGGATGTCCCCTTACCAACTCACTCATTGGCCTATTTCTCCCCAGGAAGATGTCCTCAACACCCAGTGTGGCTATGATGTCCGGCTCAAGCTGGTGAGAGGGGTGGGGACAGAGTCGGGGGCATTGGGATGGGAAGGATAGCCTCCCATAAGCTCCTCTGAGAAGTCTCAGGGGTTCTGTGGGGAGGGGGTGCTGACTCCTAGGACCCATCCAGACACCTAGGGCTTGGTACTGCCCAACATGGGGGCAGTGGACCCGTGGGAACAGACACATGTGTGTTTGCTCATTGCAGTTCCTTGTTGAGCACCCACTGGTGCTCCCACCTGGCAGTGCCTCGACGCTAGGGATTCATGCTCCTGAGCTAGGCAGACAGAGCCCCTGCTCTCAAGGAGTTCCCACACTAGTAGAGGGAGAAAGACAGAAAGCTCATGGATAAATACATGTGAATGCTAATGTGACAATTTTAACCAAGAGCTTGAATGCAAATAAAGTAAGGGAGGTGATGGGATTGGGGCTGGGTGGTCAGGGAAGGCCGCTTAAAGGAGGGGGCATCTGTTCTGAGACTCTGAAGACCAGAAGGAGTCTGTCATGCAAAGGCCCTGTGGTAGAGCTCCATCTAGGCATCAGGTGCAAAGGTGTGAGGCCCTGGGGTGGAGATGAGCTTGGCAAGCTAGGCTGAGAGGAGGCCTGTGGGTATGGGTGGGCCAAGCCCCTTGCCTCTGTGTCCCCAGGAGCTGGAGCAGCAGGGCTCCATCCACACCAAAGGCTGTGTGGGCCAGTTTGAGAAGTGGCTGCAGGACAACCTGATCGTTGTGGCTGGGGTCTTTGTGGGTGTCGCCCTCCTCCAGGTACTGCCTCAGCACAGCATGCCCCCCACTCCCCCGCCCTGTCGCCACACTTTACCTTACTTGCCCCTTTTTCTTTCAGATCTTTGGTATCTGCCTGGCCCAGAACCTTGTGAGTGACATCAAGGCAGTGAAGGCCAACTGGTGAGGCTGCCACACTGGCCATGGCCACCTGCCTGGCCTACCCAGGGACCCACCCCCCCACCACTTCCCCTGCCACCGTACCCATGATGGGCAAGGCTATGGTGTCTCTGCTTGGGCCTGAGCTCCAGAGGGGGCTTGAGTGGGGGTGTGCTGTGCGCCCGTGGGGAAAGCTGTGTGCCTCTGCCCGGGCTGCCTGTCCCGTAGTTGTATGCATGGAGGGCGTGCACAGGGAGCCACCATTGCGGTTGTTGTGGGGTGGTGGGCTCTCCAGGGGACTAGGAATGGCACAGCTAAGAGGGTGCAGGCCTGGTGGGGTGGGAGGGGTCCCCCACCAAGGATGGGACAGACTTCTGTGTCATGGCTATTAGAGCAGGCTTGGGGCCTTCTGTTGTTGGGGACACAGCCTCATGCGGCCTCAGAGCTGTCTTCTCTACTAGCCATGACCTTGACCCTGCCAGAAGCCCCCTTCGGCCTCCGTGTCTCAGACTTTAAAATGGATCCAAGAATTTTCTCTCCCTCGCTTGCCTCTCAGGATCAAACATGATGATGGCTACAAGCTACTCAAATAAACAAAACCTTGAAAACCACTGGCTTATGCCCACCATCTCGGAGGTTCTGTCAGCAGCAGGACCTCAGCAGTGCTCTCCAGCCAGTGCCTCGGCCCGGACGCGACCTGCCAGTGTGTTTTCTTGGCCTAGGTAGTGTATACGATTAAGCCACCCTTTAAAACTTGGTATATTTCATGTAAACGTCCAGCTTCCCGCAGCTTATGAAGAATGGCCATCTGGCCACAGCGGCTCTGCAGTGGCATCATCTCCTGGGACATGTGCTTCCCGTTCTCTGCCGGCCCTGCCCGGCCCATTCTGCTCACCCAAGTGCCCTGCCTGACCCTGTAGGTTGGGAGTTGGCCTCCCCCCACCTCTGCAGGGTTTTCCCCTGCACACGCTGCGAGGCTGCTGTGTGCCAAGCCCGGACTGAAGCATGAGAGGGAGAAGAATGGGGAGGCTGAAGCCCACCCCNGAACTGCGAGATCATGACCTAAGCGAAAGTCGGACGCTTAACCGACTAAGCCACCCAGGCGCCCCTTGTGGTCTCTGATTTTATTTATTTATTTTTGGTCTCTGATTTTCAATGCTTTCACTTTCATTTCCCCCTCAAACCTCACTACACCTTGTGAGGTGGAAAGCCCTTTCCTTTTTAAAAAAATTTTTTTAATGTTTTATTTATCTTTGAGACAGAGAGACAGAGCATGAGCAGGGGAGGGGCAAAGAGAGAGAGACACACACACACACAGAATCCGAAGCAGGCTCCAGGCTCTGAGCTGTCAGCGCAGAGCCTGATGTGGGGCTTGAACCCACGAACTGTGAGATCATGACCTGAGCTGAAGTTGGACACTTAACCAACTGAGCCACGCAGGCACCCCTAGTCCTTTCCCGATGAGGAAACAAGTTGCCCAGGAGAACGAGTTGCCCAGAGCACACAGCCGGGAGGAGGCACCCGGGTCTGACTCCTCTTGGTGTCTGGCACTGTACCAGGCCTGCCCTTCTGCCGAGTCCAGGTGACAGACACCTGCACACCTGAAGTGCCAGCTAATGTGGGAGCAGTGACATATCACTCCCCAAGTGTGAGCTGAGCATCTGCTTAGGTGTGGGGAAGTAGAGAAGAAAAGGTCAAGGTCCTGACCCTTGTGCTGCCTTCTTGTGCAAGAGACACAAAAACAAGTAGGCACATAAACATTTGTGCTAGTGGTACCACTATGAAGAGAGTAAGAGTGGTGGCTAGACAGTGACAGCTGGGGTGCCTGGGAGAAGGGACCCCTTGAAGGGCTGGTGGGAGGGCTGCCATCTCTGGGAAGCTCCAGGGGCACAGTGTGCCAGGTTTCAGTACCAGTTTCTAGAGGCCCTGAAGCTGGGATGGGTTTGGCATGAAGGAGCCTAGGATGCGGAAGAGGTGGGGGTGGTTGAGTGGCAGAGGAAAGTGGTAGAACCAGAATATATTTGGCAATGGGACCGATGAGATGGGATAGGTATGACTGGTAGGCGTGGCTGTGATTCTGGCTGGGGACCCAGAATTCTCCAAAGCTCAGTTCTGCTATATGATATTCATCTGTCCATCTTCATTCACCATTCACCCACTTACCCATCCACCCATCTACTAATCTACTCACCCTTCTACCCACCTATCCAACCATCCATCCATCCATCCATCCATCCATCCATCCATCCATCCATCCATCTATCCATTTATCCACTGCCCCCCATCCACCACCATTCACTCAGAAAGGCCCCAGCTGGAGGCTGGTGTTACTGAGGCAGCTCAGTAACTTGCCCTTGTCCTGGAGCCCACAGTCTCTTGGCAGAGGAGATGGAACCATTTCTAGTGGCATAATGTGTATGTGGTGACAGAATTTCATGCTGGTTAGAGACATGTTTCCTGTCCCCAAAGTGGAACCTGGAGCAGTTCTTTTCCTTATGCTGAGGAGTCCCTACCCAGAAGGGGATCTTCCCAGATGTGTAGAAAACACAAGGAAGCCTTTTAGGCCACCCCCTGCCCATACCTCTAGGGGGGTCCCTAGGCCATGGGGATCAAGGTCATCCACCCTGTATCAGGGAGGAGTACATGTTAGTGATGACAAAGGTGGCCATTGTCCTACAGCCTGGGAGCCCTCTGGCATCAGCTTGGGGGGACATCCAAGCTACTCCAGAGTGGGGAGCCGGAAAGCAAAGAGAGATCCTGGGCTGGTGAACCCTTAGGTCTCTGGGTGAGGAGGTCAGATGGGCTAAGGAGGCTGGGGTAGAGTTTCCTCTCAGAGGATGGCGGGTGGGACTAAGCTGGTGCATACCTTGGAGGGAGCCACTCCCAGCGATCACCAGAGGGCACCAAAGCACAGCCCATGCAGCGCAGCAGACTCAGCTGGGGACAGGGAGGGGCTGCACGTGTGGGCATCCTTGCAGGGGAGGCCCCTGTGGCCGAGCAAGGCCATGCCATGGTTGCAGAGGCCTGGGGGCCCATCCTGCTGGTGCTAAATCCAGGCACTGCCACCGTCTGGACCTCCAAGGACTCCGAGCCAACGACACTGCCTGAGCCCACCTTGAGGCCCCTGCAGGCTGTGGGAAGGGGGTCGCTTTCTCCAGGGGGTCCAGGCAGCACATTCCAACACATACATCTCCACTCACTCATTCAACCAGATTTCCTGAGCACCTACTATACGTCAGACACAGTAGTACAGGATACATAAGGAACAAAATGAAGATCTCCTCACCCCGGGGGAGCTCACAGTCCAGACCAGGGGTCGGCTGTCTTTGTCCGCAAAGGGCCAAATAGTAAACATTTTAAGCTTTTGAGCCATACGACCACTCAACTCCGCTCTATGGTAGAAAGGAGCTCTTCACAAAACAAGCAAACGGGCATGACAGTGTTCTAATAAAATTTCCTGGACACTGAAATTTGAATTTCGTATAATTTCCATGTGTCACAAAATATTACCCGTCTTTTGATAATCAACCCTTAAAAAACACAAAACCATTCTTAGCTCTGGAGCTACATGAAAACAGGCAGTGGGCAGGACTCTGCCCCTGGGCTGGAGCTGCCCACCCCACCCAGGAAGGAAGAAAAGACCACACAGCGAGCGTTTAATGAGGCACTTACAGGGGTGGGGTGGTGTGTGTGTGCGGGCTATGGGAATATTAGAGACGGTAGGCAGCCTTGGGAGGGTGGAGGGTGGGGGTGGGCCTTCAT
>NW_027528977.1:10291043-10301216 GCF_008692635.1 Crocuta crocuta | reverse complement strand
GGGGTGGGCCTTCATATTAAATGGGGTGGTAAGAGAGTGGTCTTGCTTTCTATGAAAAAGCGAGATGGAGCAAAGACTTTTAGTTTTAAATTATTCTGGCAGCATAGGAAAAATAGGAACACAATCCACTTTAAAAAAACGGATGAAACTAAAACCAAATTACTGCCCCGTTCTCTTCCCCTCCCGCGCCTTTCTTCCTTGTCATCACGGCTGTGAACTATAGATCCTTGCAGACATTTTTACATTTTTAAGATTTTGCACTCGTATTACCTATACATAGAAAATGTTCAGTATCTTTGTGTGTGCGTGTTGGAAGCGGCAGGATACTGCCCCTGCCTTGCTGCTTTTCCAACCCCCACGATGTGTTTTGAAGACCTAGTCATGTCTGTGCATGTAAAGCTGCTTTGTTTCATGTAACCGTAGGGGAGTTTCCTGAGTGACTGCTGGGGTGTTTCCCTGCAGGGGCAAGCCACGTTTTGCCTCCCTGTCCCTCACCTGATGGATAGTGATAATCAAGCTGTGCCCACTTAGGCTCCACTCCCAGGCTCTGGTGGGAGGCACAGCCAAGCCCTCTCTTCTGGCATTTAGGCTGGAGTGGCCACTGCTTCACTGGACCAGAGGACAGGCCTGCAGAAAATGGTGGCCTCAAGTCAGGGCTGATGGCAGAGTTGACCCCAGCAGGTCCCTTCCTGGGCCGGGGGCCTCGTTTCTGCTCCTCAGCCAGGGGCATTAGCCTGATGGGCAGCGTTATGCATCTGGGGCCCTGGAACTCAGCCCATCAGAGGCGTGAGAGATACACAATCAGCCCCTTGGTAATGCCTACCTGGTCTCCCCCCCCCCCACGCCCAAGTAGTTACGCAGACAGATGGGGACATCAGTAACCTGTATACAGAGGAGCCTCTGCTGTGGTCTAGTCCCTGGCAGAGGCTTAGGCACCTAGAAGCCTGGACACACCTGGACACCTGGGTCCCACCTCCCGGAAGGATCCTTTGGCAATGAGCTCTCAGGTCTGCCTCCAGATCAGGCCAGACTGTCCCCAGGACGCTCCAGCCATGCCCCTGACCCCCACTGTGGCAGTCTCCTGGGGGACGTCTAGGGAGAGGGGGTTCCGGGCAGAGGGGCCACATGGAATTCCAGGTGGTTTGCCTGCCAGCCAACATTTACCAAGTACCTGTGTGTGCTGGGCCACACTGCTGGGTGCCCCGAACTTAGCAGTGGGTCCAACATTGTTTCTGTCTTCAGGGGGCTCAGGGTCTAGTGGGAGATTCAGGCAAGTGAGTCACCTGTCTTGACAAGTGATTTATTTGTTTGACTAGGTGGTGCAGGCATGTGGTTAAAAGCTGCAAACTGCAAGGAAGGATATGTGCAAATCCCTCCTGGCTCCTGGCTCCTGGTCACCTTCTGGAGGAGCCACTATTGTTAGTCCCCTGCCAGCCAGTCCTCCCAGAGATGGTCTCTGCATTCAAACGCAGATCTCAAGAAACAAAGCATGCCCAAACCCAATCCACATCCAGCACGACTGGCACCTCTAACAGAATCTTCTGTCTGCCTTTTTCACTGACCAGCATTTCTGGGAGATAATTACATATCAGTATGTATAGATCCACCCAATTCTTTTCAACAATAGCAAACCGGTAATAATGGCGAGAACTTATACTTACTATGTGCTGGATGCTCCTCTAAGCACTTATTTATATTAACTGATCTACTTCCCCAAATAGCCTGGCGATGGGCACTCTGCTTATCTCGCTCCACAGGCAAGAAGGCCGGGGATGCCCCATTGTGTGACGAGGCCTCATGGACTTTCACGGCCGCTCCTGATGGACACACAGGATGTTTCTAGGCAGGGAACACTCTTGTACTTTTATCTTTGCACATTTATATCTCAGAGGATAAGTGTCTGGAAGCAAATGGCTGGGTTAAAGGGCATGTGCATTTTTAATTTAAATAGCTATTGCCAAATTGCCTTCTGAAGTGATCACACCCATTTACATAAAGCTGCACCCCCCCCGGCCCCCTGCAGACACCGCCAGCACCTCCTTTGTCCACCTTTTCTATCTTTGCTGATCTGATCTGATAGAAGGAAATGATCTCTCCTTGTGGTTTTCCTTTGCTCTCTTACGAGAGAGGTCAAGCGTCTTTTCATACAGAACAGGGCCATCTGGCATGGCCAGAATGGAGGAGGGCAAGGTCCAAAAGAGGCCTGGGAGCCGAGAGGCTGGGGTGGTTTTTCTGTTGGGAGTGAGGGTGGAGGTGGAGATCTCTGAGCTGGTCCTTGGGGTATGGGGCAGACATAGGGAGGGCACCTTTGGCAGCGGGAGGGCCTGAGCAAAGACTCAGGGAGTGCCTTATCTGTCCAGGTCTGAGGATGCCCCTCTTCTCAGCAGGGTCACGCCTGCTTCCTGAGTCCCTAATCCCCAGCCAGGCTGTTTCCTCTTCTCCCTCATGCAGCTTGAGCTAAAGCTTGGTGCCTGCGGTCCCTTCTTACAGGGGGCTTCTTGCAGGATCTCCAGAGAGAGCCTCCCTCCCCACCCCACCATGCCTTTGGTGAGGTAGCAGCCTCAGATGCTTCCCCTGCCCCTCTCCCCTGCCCCTCCCGCCCATCTCTGCCTCCAGCCGGGCGAGCGTACATCCTCATTAGCACGGTTCAGTGGCCAGCACTGGTAATTGATCTCCCTCTGGCCCAGAGTGGACGGCGGCTAATGGGGATGAATGTGGCAGGAAGTGCCGCCAAGGGACGCTCACCCAGAGGCCCGCACGGGGTGGAAAGGTGGGCAGGAGATGGAGATGCCTGGAGCAGGCCTGTGATTCAGATGGGGAATCTGCAGGTGTCTCTGCCCACCCTCCAAGGCTGCCATCTGGCCTTCAACCCAGGCCCTGGGGCAAGATGAGCTCACAGGTGGGCAGAGGGGCTCTCAAATTTAGCTGCCTGCTGGAATAGGCCAGCAGAGGAGGCAGGACTGGGTTTCTGGGATGGCATCCCAGGAAGGCATTGGGTCCCTAAGCTAAGGCAGGCAGTGTCCTCAATTAGTCATGTATGGGGGAGGGAGAGAGACATTCCAAAGCAAGACCAGGCAGCCATGGAGCCGACTGGAAATGAGGATTCCATTGCATAATCAATAGACAAATCTTTATTAAGTGCTTACTGTATGCCAGATACTGGGTAGCTGCAGAGTGACCAAAACAATCAAGACCTTCTTCATGGGTGTACGTGTTTTGGGGGGGGGTGTGTGATAGAGAATAACTAGAAAATAAAAACTTAAGATAGTAATAAATGAGGATAAGTGCTTGGAAGAAAAAAAACAGGGTTATGTGATAGGGTGACTGAATGGAGGTGGCTCCTTAGGAAGAGCCTAAGGAGGCCTCTCTGAGGGAGCAACTTGTGAACCGAGACCTGAACAATGAGAAGGAAAAGCATTCCAGGTAAAGGGAAGAGGCAGTGTGAAGGTCCTATGAGGGGAATGAACTTGGGATGTTTGAGGAATAAGAAGGGGCCAGTATGGCTGGCTCAGTGAGTAGAGCATACAACTCTTGATCATGGGGTCATGAGTTCAAGCCCCACATTGGGAGTAGAGATTATATAAAAATATTAAAAACAATTTTTTTTTAAAAGAAGAGGCCAATGTGGCCCATGAGCAGGTGATGAGCTGAGAAATTGGTGGCAATAAAGCAAGGAGGGTCATAGTCAAGACCAGACATCAAGTTGCCAGGTCTATGGGGTCATGGTGGATGGGACCTCTTTCCTGAGATGGTGTGGGTCATACATCAGTCCTGCCTGGGTCTGCTGGGCTGGAGGGCTTTGCGATATCCAGGCTTGGGAAGATCCTTGCCACTCCCTGGTCCCTGGGCCTGCAGACTTCAGGGGGACGAGGGGAATTCCCAGAGGTGTCTGAGCCATACTCAGCCTGATTTGGAGGAGGTACAGAGACCTCCTTGGCCATTTGGAGAGAAGGTGTCCAGTGCCTACTACCTGCACATCACAGTGGCATCCTGTATTGTCTTAGCTTCTGGCTGACTAGAGAGGAAACTTAAATAATCCTTCTAGAACTGAATAAATTTATTAATGAGCATTAATGTTATAAGATAAAACTTAACACCAAAGCAAGTTGGAGTTAGCCCGGCAGGCAAACTGGAGCACTCTAGAATTCTTATAGGGTTTTAGACACAAAATCCATGCATGTATTTTATGGACAATTTAAGTAATTTCCAAGGATAATCTCGACTGTTCTCTTGATTTTTGCCACATGTGCTGACTTCACCGTCGAGTGTCCAAGCTGCCTTTCCTGCAGGGCTAAGTGTGTTCCGGACGCACAGTGGGCAGGCATTTGTCAACCAGAGAGGCTCTCACGTGAAAGGACTGCTCTAGACTAGTGCCCATTCTCTGAAGGCATGTTCACACCACCTTATTATTATTATATTATTTTAAGTAAGTTCCGTGCCAAGCATGGAGCCCATTGCGGAGCTTGAACTCATGATCCTGGGATCAAGACCTGAGCTGAGATCAAGAGTCAAATGCTTAACCAACTGAGATAACTATGCACCTCCACACCACCATATTCTTGCTTAGATTGTCTTCCTTGACCCACAATGCCATCCTCACTCAGATGCTGATCAGTTTCTTCATATCCATGAAGAACTTACTCAAATGTTCCTTTGTTTCCCTGGCTGTCCCTGGTCCTCTTTACCCACCTCCTGTGGGTTCTTTTCTATTGTCTATTAGAGCTCAATATAGTAAAACTTTTCAATTATACATCCTAGTAAAATGTGATCCAGAGAGGTTTGATAGATTTCAACATTAATTTATGATTAAGAAAAAACACAGTTTCTGAGCAACTAGATAAAAAAAGTTCTTTAACCCAATAAAGGGCATCTACCAGACATATAGAACAAACTTTATACTTAACATTGAAATATTAGTAGCAAGAATAGGACAAGGATGCTCTCAGTGCTGCCGTTCAGCATTGTAGTGGAACGCTAAACAATGCACTAACACAAGAAAATAAATAAGTGTAAAGATTGGAAAGGAAGAGTCAAGAGCAAGAACCATCTCTTTCATCTTGGATACTTAATGTTTGTTAAACTGAAGAAAAATTCAGTGTGTTCTCAAAGAAGTTTCTTGAAAAAGGCAGGGACCAAACTGATCTTCCATTAGCAAGAGTCTGAGAAAATTCATTGATGCCTGGGAGATTCCATGATCATGTCCTCCAAAAAGATAGCAGCACAATATTTCCCTAAGGCCAGCACTGAATGACAGAGCTCTTGGCATGCCAGGAAAGGAGTTAGTTCTCAAAATAATTGGTATTGGTTTCAAAACAGGGACAAGATGTTTAGATCACTGGAATCTCTGTGGCAAAAGAAGTAAATGGCACCTGGATTCTGTGTGTGGGGCAGGGAGCTGGGGCTGCAAAGCCAGGTAATTACTTCTAGTCAGTGGAAGCTCCGGGGATAAGAGGTGTAAAGCCCAGGAAATCTCTCTGCTCTTTGTCCTGGGACAAGTAAGGTCAAAATATCCTGCCTTTTTTCCATGGGGTTGTAGAATATTGAGTTTATTTCCCACTTTTCATCCATCCTCTGCCATGTCTGGGTTTTTGATGTATCTATGCCATCAGCTCAGGAAAAGTAGCTCTGGCTCAAAGCAAACTGGGTGTTGGGTGTCTACTGTTTCTGCCTGGTCCCCATCTCTTCACCAATATTCTGGTTGGGAAGAGTCCTCTTCCACCCGTGGCCTCTGTTCTTCATGGGAAGTGAGAATAAGACCCAGGCCTGACCAGTCAGCATGTTCTATCCCCTCGGCAGTGAAGTGGGCAAAAGACACCTGCTCTCAAGTCTTTGCTGAGAGAGAGAAGCTCCCTCTTCTTGGGGTTCTGGAGCTGCTGGGGACCACCTACCTGCCCATGGTCTGAGAGTCAAGCTGACTCAGAGGAAGAGACTCAGGAGAGGGCGACCAACCTTGGCCCGGTGACCACACCTGAGCTCTAGATCTAGCTACGTCTGATGCAAAGCTTTCTTTCCAATAACAGAAGCAAATCAACACTCTCCCCACTTTTTTTGTCTAAGTTGGTTCATACTGGGTTTCTGACATCTACAGCCAAAAGAGGTTTGTGACTGACACCATGAGAATGAGACAGTCTGGGTGGGAGAAGCCAAAGGTCTGGTCATACTTACCATCTCATGGAGAGGGGGAGACACAAACAGATTCCAGTGCCCAAGTTGACACTCCCTGGCTCTTCCTTCATCCTAGGCTGACCCTTCCAAGGAGGCTGGTCTTGAGATACCAAAAGGAATGGCAGAATGATCAGACATCGTGCTAAGTCATTTTTGTAAAGTCAACTTATCGACGTACAATTTGCAAACGATGAAATGCACACATTTTAAGTGTGTATTTCCGTGAGTTCTGCAGATTTATTCCCCTCCGTAACCCCCACCACAATCATGATAGAGAACGTTTCCATCACCCAGAGGTTGTCTTGTGCTCCTTCCTTGTCAGTCTCTGCTCCTCCCCCTACCAGACAACCACTGCTGATTTGCCTTCTGTCACCGTGAGTTAGAATTTTTCCTCTAGAGTTTTATATATGATCAATCCTCCATATTTGCAGATTCTGTGTTTGCGAGCTCGTTTACTCGCTAAAATTTATTTGTAACCCCCAAATCAACACTCGTGGTGATTTCATGGTCATGCATATGGACACGTGTAGAGTGGTGAACAATGTAATTCACTCAATGTTCATGTTCTCAGATAAGGTTAACCACGGTGACACTCTGCTTTCTTCTTTCAGTTCTCATAGTGTGAACAAGTATCCTTTGTGAAATGTATTTAGTACCATATTTTTCACATTTTTTTGCTCTTTGTTGGTGGCTTTGCTGTTTAAGAGGGTCTCCGAGTACAGTACTGAAGGGCCATCAAGTGTTCCAAAGTGCCAGGAAGGCTGTGATGTGCCTTGTGGAGAAAATATGTGTGTTAGATAGGCTTTATTCAGACCTGAGTTTTAGCATTGTTGGCCATGAGTTCAGCATTAGTGAATCAACTATATATATTAAATAAAGTGTCTTTCTTTATACAGAAACACACATACAACACAGCTAGGTATTGATTGGTTGATGAAAATGTGATCAGAGGCTTGCAGGATCCTAATCCTGAATTCCCCTTGGAGTGGTGGTTCAGTAATCAGAAACTCAGTGTCTCCAGCAATTTGTAGAACATTAATACCATGAATAACAAGCATCAGCTGGGTATGGAGTCATACACAGATTCCATACACAGCCTTTTGAGTCTGGCTTTGCCACGTAGAATTATACTTTTGAGATACATCCACGTTTTGGGGTGTATCTGTGGTTTGCATCTTTTAGTGCTGAGTAGTATTGCACCATGTGGATACACCAGTTTCTTTCTTCGTTCACCAATTGATGGAACGTTTGGATGATGTCCAGGATTTGGCAATTGTGAATAAGGCTGCTACAGACTTTCATGTACAAGTCTTTGTGTGGATATATGTTTTAATTTCCATGCCAAGTATTTGCATATAAGCAAATCAATTTCATGTTTGTTGAATCCTTACAACAGTCCTGAGAAACAGCCTTATCTTATATATGAGGTGGTGGGGACTCAGAGCTGCACTGGCCTACTGAGGGTCACCTGCCTCAGCCACACTGCCTCTTCCCTGGTGGAGTCCTGAGTGTCCCGTCCCTAGTCAGGGCCAACCCCGTGCTGTGGTAGGAAGGTCCTTGGCTCTGTCACTGTCTTTTCATGGCCTTCGGTTCCCCAGCTGCAAAATGCTCAGTTTCAGGGCCCTCTAAGGAGCCCTTGGCTTTCTGAGCCTGTGCTCTTAACCCTGCAGACAGCCTAAGAATGGGGCCAGGCGCAAAGCAGCCCTTGGGAGGCTGAGCCAGGCTGGAACCAGGAGTGACAGCCTGGGTGGCCTCTCTTGTCGGCTGGTAGGGCTTCAGCTGGTCTGAGTCCACACCCCTTGCAGGAGGTGACAGCACTGATGTCTGTCTGTAGGCTGCCCGTCATATGCAGCCTAGTAGAGGCTGTCCATCAGGGCCTTACCCTGGCCGGAGGAGGATCACGTGCCTATCTCCATCCCAGGGTTTTGAGGCCTGGCACAGGGACCGAGTAGGAGCTGGAGCACTTTCTCAGCAGTCCTCGCTCCTGGCCCTTCCCAGACTTGCACGTTCTGCCTACTGTGAATTCAGCGAGCTGTCAGACAACCTTTCAGTGCATTCCAGGAACTTCCTGTCGCTTGCAGTCAGTTAACCCTCCATGCCATTCCTCATAGTGTCCCCCTTCACGAACCTGAAGCCTCAGCTTTGTCTTATCTCTTGGGAGGTTCTTCCTCTGGCTGTTCCTTGACTTGAGGAAACCCAAAGGAGTGAGAGTCCAGTATATGGAAGCAACCGGTACAGGGGAAGGTGTCCCAGGCAAGGGGAGGGAAGGCTTGGATTTGAGCCCTGACTTGTTTCTTGCCCTCTAGAGCTCATCTTCCCCATCTCTAGCATGGGTGCCCTTACCCCTGTTTCACTCATTGTCAGCGAACACCTCCTGTGGGCAGCATTCGTCCCCGGTGCTGGGGAGACAGAAGGAGGTGACTACGGAGCAGGGCCTCTGCTCTAACGGGATTCGGGGGCAGACAGTGGGATGTCACAGTTGGGCCGGATGACACAGCAAGTCCTGCTGCCCTGCCAGCCAGTTCGGGGCATTGTCCACACCTTGGTAGTCCCTGGGCCAGCAGCTGACCGGGATATCTTTAAGCAAGTAGAATTCATTCAAAGGAGGGCAGAAATCAGGGTTGTGCTGGGAATTTAAGTCATGAGAATTTAAAGCCTCTTTAGAACGTGACCACCAAGGTGAAAACTTCTGCTGAAGAGTCCCAGTCACAGAGAGGGGTCTGCCCAGCCTCGCTGGCCTGTGTTAGTACACACCAGGGAACACGGCCTCAGGATGGGCAGCTGGACAGGACCGCCTGTGGTGGGGAAGGGGTGCGTCCTCCGGTGCTGCTCCCCTATGAAGTGGGGCAGATGCAGGGAAGGCAAAAGCCACAGGCCTCCCCTGGCTGTCAGGCCAGGACTCATGGGAGGCTATGCAACTACACTGGAAACTGGGCTATGGGCACTTAAAGGCTTTGGTATCACAGAGCTCAAAAGAGGAGGGGGCTTGATTGCACGCCACACCCATGGACAGGGTGCCCTCAGAAAAAGCCTCTCACCAGTTCCTTTTCTGGTGACGTATCTGAACCTAGGAGGGGCTCCATGCACTTTTAGTAAATGCCGGTGGAGTGAATGAAAACCGCACACGTGCTTAGGCTGTGAGGCTCCTGCCAAGCCAGTCCCATATGGCCCCTGCCTCCTGGAGTTCAGAGCCAAGCAGTGGAGACAGACATGCCCTGGACTAGAGACAGAACAAGACACAGGTTACAGCCCCGTCATGGAGGTGTGTGGCTGATGCCATGGGAATGCCTGGGATGGGAGGCCAGCCTAGACAAGAGGTCAGGGGCTTTCCGAGGAGGTCTGGACGGAGAAGGCAGAGAGGGAGGGCATTCCCGGGGGTACCCTAGTTTCTTATTCTGGGGCCCTGGCTTTGCCCTGTGGACCTCAGAGAGAGCTGGGGGCTGGGCAGACAGGTGCATCGCAGTCCAGTGGCTGAGCTGGCGGTGGGGCAGGAAAAAGGGGATGGGGTTGTGAGTAGGAGGAGCCCTGGGGTGGGGGAGAGGTGAGGAGACGGGGCTGCAGGCCCCAGCGGGCTGCAGAGGACACCCCAAGGTTACCTTGGCCTGTGGCTCCTCGGCTCCAGCGGCAGCCAGCGATGACAACAGCGAACCAGCAGCCTCTCCGAGTTTTATTATCATTCAAATGAGGACGTGGAGAGGTATTTCATTTGATTGGTAGAATAATAGGAGCCATTTATCTACCTTCTCTCAACCTTTCATATCTGTTTCACTATTTTATGGGATCGCATACATCATAGTAAAGGCAAAAATGTATTTTTTTCCCCTGACTTGGGGCTGGGGGGGCAGCGGGGATGGGAAGGAGGCTCTCGGAGTGGCTGGCAGTAGCTGAAGGAAATGAAATCGAAAAAGACTATTATTGGTGACAGACAGTTACATCTGAAAGGGAATAAGAAACTCCCCAGTGCGGGTGCGGTGCGGATGAGGAGTTTTAAATGGAAGATCTAACAGA
>NW_027528977.1:10150592-10284874 GCF_008692635.1 Crocuta crocuta | reverse complement strand
ATGGGGGAGTGGGGGAGGGGGCTGGGCGGGGATCCAGGAGCAAGGCTGGCTCAAGGGGCATTGTGGCCAAGCTGCTGGAATTCTTGGTCCTTCTTCAGTTCTGATAAATTACACATGTCCTACAAGGATCCGTTCTCCTTTTGAAAAAATTAGAACATTCCAGATAAAGCCCCCTGTGACCACCAGCANGGGAGTGGGGGAGGGGGCTGGGCGGGGATCCAGGAGCAAGGCTGGCTCAAGGGGCATTGTGGCCAAGCTGCTGGAATTCTTGGTCCTTCTTCAGTTCTGATAAATTACACATGTCCTACAAGGATCCGTTCTCCTTTTGAAAAAATTAGAACATTCCAGATAAAGCCCCCTGTGACCACCAGCCCCAACCACACCCCTTCCCCACCTTCCCCAGAGGTAACTACTATGATTATTTTTCCCTCTTGATTTTACAAATACATAAAGATACCTTAAAAGACGTAGTACTCTTTTGTGGATTTCCCCTGCTTTTTAAAACCGAAATCGTACTGTATCATCAGCTACTTGTTTTCTTGCACTCAGTATGTTTTCAGTCTCTGTGTGCATAGATCCACGTGGCTCTTGATCCTTCCTGGAACTGAATGTGGTCTCTCCCTCCCACATCTAGCCTGTGTTTTAGCCACCCAGTCTCCCCTTGACAAACACTCGGGGGGCTTCCAGCTTTTCACAATTATAAACCGTGCTTCGAGGATCCCTGCCTCCTGCCCAGGCAGCTGGGCCAGTTTCTGCACTGAACTCCCTGGAGGGGGAGGAGTGTGCATTTACAGGTGGAGGAGACGCTGCCAGTTGCTGCCCCAAATGTCTCTGCTGTGGGGCGCCAGCCACCTGTCTCCGGCAGCCCCACTACGTCAATCACTTCCCAGGTGACTTCGAGTGAAATCACACCAAGCTTCACGCTCTGGTGCCTGCCCATGTCGTGGGCAGGAAGTGGATGGCAGAGAAGGGAGTAGTAATGGCCAAGATGGACAGGGCATCAGGGTAGAAGGGAGGAGACCTGACCCCAGGGCTCCAGGGCTGACCCCATAAGGAGAGGGAGGCATGATGCTGGACAGGATGCTGGGCCACAGGCAAGGGCTGAAGGTAAGGGCAGGAATCAGAGGGTGCCATGTGGCTGCCAGGGTAGCTGGCTCCTAGAGCCAAGGAGGGCATCTAAGGCAAAGTCTGAGTCTGTGGATGACATCAACACAGAGCAGGGGATAGAAAGCACCGACATGGAGGGGTCCACTCTGGTTCCCTGATGGTAGCACAGAGACCTGAGGGTCCAGCTGAACATAAGAGACATACTGGGGCCTGTGGGTATGGACTGAGGATCCCTGTGACAGCATCTGAGGCCCGGCCCTTAGGGATGTGGGAGGGGTGCTTAGGGGGCTGGGGACAGTGGCTGGTGGGGACTAGGATCTCTACCCAGGCAGAAAGACTCAGGTTCCAGAGCTCTCCGAGGAGTCAAACTGCTTTTTAAAAACAGTTTTATTGAGATATTATTAACATACCACACACTTCACCCATTAAAATGTACCCTTCACTGGTTTTTAGTATATTCACAGATACATGCACCCAGCATCGCAGTCAACTTAGGACATTTTCATCACCTCCGAAAGAAACCTGTTACCTATCATCCCCATGTCCTGTCAGCAACCACTACTCTACCATCTGTCTCGGACATTTCATGTGAATGGAACCATACACTACATGGCTTTTTGTGTCTGGCTTAATTCACTTTGCACGGTGTTTTCAAGGTTTCTCTGTGTTGTAGCATGGGTCAGAGCTTCATTCCTTTTATGGCTGAATAATATTCTGTTGTATGGATAGACCATGTTTTGTTTATCTATTGTGGTCCAGTTGATAGACACTTGGGTTGTTTCCACCTTTTTTTTTTTACTATTACGAATGATGCCATTAGCATGGGTGTATACCTTTCGGTGAGGATACCGTTTCTCTCAGGTATACACCTAGGCGTGGAATTCCTGGCCCTAGGGTGACTCTACTTGAGAAACTTCCAAACTGTCTTTCAACTTTATATCCCCACCAGTAACGTATGAGGGTTCTAATGTCTCCACATTTCTCCCAACGCTTGCTATTGTCTGACGTTTTTATCCTAGCTACCCTAGTGGGAGATGTTGGTGGCATGAGCTTGGTGCACCTCTGGGCTCCGAGACCCTCAAGACCTTATCCAGCTCTCTCATTCTCAGCCTGGGCTGAGCTCTGCTGGGCTCGCTTCATCTCAGACAGACCCTGGCCACTTCCTGACCTAAGCTTGGAGCTTCCTTCCCTCAAAAACCCCAGGGAGGCTACATTAATCAGGGTTCTCCAGAGAAACAGAACGAATAGGAGGCATATATATTGAGAGAGATTAATTATAAGGAATTGGCTCATGGGATTATGGAAGCTGACAAGTCCCCAGGTCTGCAGGGTGAGTGAGCAAGCTGGAGGCCCAGGAGAGCCGATGGTGTATTTCTGGTCCGAAGATCAGCACGACCGAGATCCAGGAGGAGGCAATTTTTCAGCTCGAGTCTGTAGATAGGAAAAGGCCAATGTCCCAATTCAAAAGTAGTCAGGCAGGAGGACTTCTCTTTTACTTGCGGGGTATGGGGGCGGTTAGCTTTTTTGTTCTATTCAGGCCTTCAACTGATTGGACAAAGCCCACCTACATTGGGGAGGGTAATCTACTTTATGGGTGTCCCAATTCAAATGTCAGTCTCATTCAGAAACACCCCCACAGAACACCCAGAATAATGTTTGCCCAAATGTCTGAGCACTATGGTACAGTCAGGTTGACAGTAAAATTAACCTTCACAGAGGCTCTCAGTGACCAGCTCAGCCATCTCTTGACTTTTAGTTGTTGGTCAGCATATTTCCTCTTGTGGTTGATGCTCACAGTGGGATTTTGGCCTCTTGGAACTGAAAGATACTTGGCTGATGCCATCAGTACTTCTGAGGGGCTTGGAGTCCAGGAAACTTCTGGGGCCAGGTGGCACTTCCTGATGTGACCAGGCAGATGAGCCCAATTTCCTCTGAGTTGGTAGCTCCTGAAAGGGGACTCTTGCTTCCATTAATTAAACCTGAGCCTCTGTCTTGAACTTCACCCTCCTCCTGGAGGTCTCTCTCTCTCTGATTCCAGCCAGCTACCCCTTTTCATGCCCTGGCTCCCATGTGAATAACCTTTCCCTGGGGTCCCTTGAGCACAGCTTTGCTACTGCTGGGGTCTCACAAAATATAAACACAGAGAATCCAATATGTGCAGGCCTGGCCCAGCCCAACAGATTCGCCCAGCCCTGATTTCAACTCCTCATTCACCAACTGCTGGCTGGTGCTTTCAATTTCTGGATGCACTTGGCCTCTGCAAGGCAGGCAGGGTAGTTTTTCTGGCTTCTGCCAGGAGCTCCTCACGGGCATCTTGATGCCTTGATAAACCTTCTCCTGAGGGAGGGACCCACCTCTGCAGCCACCCCACCCCTACCACCACGTGTAGCTCTTAGCACATGGTGTTACCAGAAATGGCCTCATCTCTCCTGCAGGGCTGTGGCATCACCAGCCTGGGGTGGGTGACGCTGTGAAGTCTTCCAGGGTGGGCTGGTGATGCCTGCAGTGTCCTCTTTATCCTACCACTGGGAAGGCTGAGGAGGAGGAGCCCCCAGGGCAGTTGAAGTTCAGCCGCAAGGAGCACCTGAGCCTTGTTTCCTGGTTGGGTAAGGTCCTCCAGTATCCTACGCACCAACAAGCTGTGGTGACAAAGACAAAGGGTAGAGGTGGCTTGCAGCAAGGGCCCGAGAGAGCCCAGGGAAACACCTAGCCCCAGAGCACTAGGAGGGCAACCAGGCCTCCGAGTTGTGACAAAGGGACCAGATGGAAGCACAGACACCTCATTCCTGCCAACACTCAAGGGAGGTGACATCCAAGACATATGTTGGGGGGTGCCAGCAGGGAAAAAACATTGACCTATGACCCACCTGTCACGCCCCCCATGTGGTGACACCACCCACATTCACTGGAATCCAGGGAGAAGGAGATGGGGGAGGGGAACTCCAAATCCACAGAGTTTACCCTAATCACTGAACTGCCCAAGTCTTACATTCTGCTGTTGGGCAGAAAATGGGGTTTGAAATAAAGAATATAGAGAGTAGGAACATATGGTTGTGGTTTGGGCACCGTTGGGTCAGTGGCCTGAATAGTCATATAACCCGCAGCTTAACTTGGGACAGTGACTGGGGAGTCCCACATGGGTCATGGAAGGCTCTTCCCCTCTCCCTGGGCCATGCAGATGGATGCTGGCATAGATGTGCCCTCCCCACTCTCCGCCTTGGGACCCATCCATCTGGCTGCACACGGATTCCAGGGGAATAAAGAGGTTGAATGAGTGGTGAGTGGAGCCACCCATCTTCCCGCACCCTGGGAGTCCCTTTGTGGTGAATGACACTAAGAGGAGTCAGCAATGAAACGTGAGGAAGGAGGTGGCCAGGACCTGCTCAGAGGAGGCTGTGGGACAGAGGGGCATGTCCTTGTGTGGGCGCAGGGTGAGGAAACTGCAGACATGGAGCAAGGATGAGCTCTGGGGATCACATGCAAGGCCCTGTGCTCTCTGAGCCTTCAAGTCCTCACTGCAAACAGGGCACCTGAGCCTCCTCTCTTGCCTCCTGGGCTGACCCAGGTTTCTGGCTTCAGGTGTGGGGATGTGATCCAAACTGGACCGCCAAAACTATATTCTATATATTTGTTGAAACTATTGACAAAAAGAAGCCGGCTCTCCCTGCCTCCCTGAGATGGTGAGCAGTGAGTACGTTTCTTGGAGCTGCTGAAGGGGCCTCCATGAAAAGGTGGGTTTGTCTGAGAATGACTCCAACTCAGGAGAGCAGAGAGATGAAAGAAATGGAATCTGTCCCAGTCAGCTCAGTCATAACAAAACACCACAGACAGAGTGGCTTAAACAGCAGACATCTATATCTCACAGTTCTGGAGGCTGTGAAGTCCAGAGTCAAGGACGGTTTCATTCTGAGGCCTCTCCTCTGGGCTTACAGATGACCACCTTCTCAGTGTATTCTTGCAGGGCAGAGAGAGAGAAAGAGAGAGAAGTATTCACAAGTGCCAGTAATCTTGTGTCTCATCTTAAAAAGGACACCAATCCTATGGGGTCAGGACCCCAACTTTAATGACCTCATTTTACCTTGAGTACCAACATAAAGGCCCTATCTTCAAATATAGTCATGTTAGGGGCTGGTTGGGGCTTCAATATATGAATTTGGCAGCGGGCGAGAACACAAACATTAAGTCCATAACAGAGTCTTGAAACATGGTTTGTTCCCCTGGGTCCAGCTATTCCTGAAGCCAGCACTACCCATGGACTTTCTAGTTATGTAAGCCATTCCATTCCAGGACATTTTGGTTTGGACTGCAAACGAGTCCTGTGATAATTATCATAGGTATTATACAAATATGTGCTTAGCACACTCATATGCAGAAGAAGTGTTTCTGCATTCCCTGGAGAGAAAACACAAATGTTTAATGTGGGGAGGGGGAAACAGTCAGGAGAAAATGGGGAGAAGATGAGGAAAGGCAAATCAGGGAGGGAAAGAAGGATATGGAAACGGGAAAGGGACACAAGCAGTATTATTTGGAGGGAAGGAGAGAAGAGAGAAAAGAAGCCGGGATGTATTGTTGGAAACATTTGGTTCACAGCAAATTAAGTTCCTGTACTACTTGCTGGGTGGTGTGGACCAATGGCATCTTTGTGGAGGTAAAGCCCATGCAGTGGGCTTAGGGGCTGCAGGCCGGGCCTGTGAGGCCATGAGCCTGCAGAGGACACAGCATCAGGCGACATCCAAGGGGGCTGGGGACCCCGTGCTTCACTGCAGATGGTCTCCTGTCGTCAGGACCTACTCTTTAAAAGAAGTAAATCAAAGCAGCCTTCCTTGCTTCACTTTCTCTTGCTCTTGACTTTTCAGTGAATGAATGGCAGAATGAAGGGCAGATCCCCTGTGCACCATCTCCGGCCCCTTGCACCCGCCGTCTTCTCTGCCTGAAACGCCTTTCCCTCTGACCTTCCCCTTTAGCTCCTTCTCCTGACTGGAGGCTCAGCCCAGTGTCTTCTCCTCAGAGGGGCCCTCCTGAGTCCCATCCAAAGCAGTTCTGATCACAGGACCCTGCGCCGACTTTTCAAAACTGCAGTTCCCACCACCCAACATGAGCTCACGCAGTTACTGTCACTTTTGTTCTGATGGTCTCCTCCACCTCCAATATCAGAGTGCAGGGCTGGGACCTCGGCTGTTCACTGCTGCATCCCGAGTACCAGGACAGTCCCTGGAGCAGAGCAGGCCCTCAGGAGAATCCCTGCCTGCACACCAAAGGCCTCTTGAGAACTCTATGCCAAGCATGGGCAGAATCCCCGGGGTTACAAACTCAGGTGGGCAAAAATGGCTCTCAGGTTTTCTGATACTGAACTTAATTTCTATCTTAGCCCCTATTTTCGTAAACTTGGTATAAATATAGTCATTTCGGGTGTTCTTGGTTAATCCTGGGTCTCCTTTGTCAGTTTCAAGACCCCACCTTCTCACTAAGGTAGGGGAGGGGCCCATGAAGGGTCAAGGCCCTGAATGGGGGCCGAGCTCACCATGTACCTGTGTCAGTGTCAGTGCTGCGTCCTCATTCCCAGGGCTCTCAGCTGAGATCCCCGGTTCTGCCTGCGGTAGGGTCTGTCCCCTGCCACATGCTCCCTTCTGGTCACTGGGTTCCTCCAGTAACATTCCAGGGCCACTCTGGTGACCATCTCACTCCAAGACAAACATGCTGCCTCCCTGAGGCACAGGGAGACTTTCTGAGCTGCCCCAGGGCTGTCTATCCTGACCCCTCCTAAAGGAGTTTCATCCATCTTGCTGGCTGGGGGCCCGGTGGGTGGGCCTTGCTCTTCCCCGGGCCTTGCCTCTAAAGTGAGGCATACAGGACCAGACTAGATCTCCCCACCTCTCCCAGCCAGGAGTGGCAGAGACCCCTCCACACCCCCTCTCTCCAGGGCTCTCCCAGCCTGGTGGTCTTCTAGTGTGCTTGACCAGAACGCTCTGACCTGTTGTTTGTGCCATGTTAGCCTTAGGCACTGGGCACCCTGGGGTCCTTAGAGTAGGGGGTATGCGGGGAGGAAGGAAGAGCAAAAGGTGCAAGGAGGAAAGCTGCCGAGGCACGCCCACTCATCAGGCTGGAACAGGATGGGGATGGACCTGAGGGGTCCTGGGTGCCAAGTGTGTGTGAGCAAGGCTTGTACTGACGGGGTATGTGAGGAGGTGAGGGCCTGACAGGGGGCTTCATCTTGCTTTAAGCAACGTCGGGACCAAGTGAGATTCCTGGTGTCGACAGATGGAGGCTGCAATGCAGCTCAGCTCTGGGCCTAAGCTCAGGGGATGGGGTGGTGGGGAGACCCATCCCTCACCGCCCCTGCAGTGCCACCCCCTCCCCCGCCCGCCCGCTCCTTTTCACTTTCCTTTTCACTTCGCTAACTCCTCATCAGATTTTCCATCGCAGCCTCCAGACCCTAGCGCCCACCTCCCCACCCTGCATTGCTTAATTTCCCTCTCTCTGCTGCAATTTATTATTTAAGCCTGCAGAGCGACCCATTGAAGCGGCCTTCCTGGGAGATGCTGCAGTGGAGAAAGGAGACCACTTGGCTTTGCAGGCTTCCTGGGCGGTGGAGGGGGCTGGCTTCAGGACCAACCGGATGGAGGTACCCTGCTGAAGCGTCTAAGCCCGGTTGTAGCTCGGGTTCTGTGATCAGGCATCACCCACCCAGACACTGCCCCTTCCTCCCCTCTGCAGTATATAGGTTCTGGAAAGTTTGAGACCCAGCCCCAGAGAACCCCCGCACCAGACAGGCAGGTGGGCAGGTTTGTGTGTCTCCCAGGGAGGGTGGATCTAAAGAAAACCAAACTTGTATTTAAAAACCAGGAGATTTCGTATAAATACTTGGATTTATAGATTCTCCTGAAAAGCTGGTTGTCAAAACTGAGCTCCCTTCCATAAGGTACACTTGGGCTGCAGCCCCATTCGGAAGGGGTTTGCACCTGGAGTCAGACAAACCCTGCCTGCCTCTTCACTCACGTAGGGGCCTGCTGGATTCCCAGGGCCACCTGGGTTTGAGACCCCTGCTCTGACTGTGGCAGAGCAGGGGTCAGAAAGAGCCCCCTCCGTCCCCCTCAACTGTTTTGGGGATTTCTAGGGGGCAAGGGTTCTTTCTCTTCCTCTTTCTGTTTCTTTGTATATTACTCATTGTAATGCCAAGCCCAGTGCCTGGCATATAAAGGTGCTGAATAAATACATTTTCAATGATCAGCTGCATAAATGAGGGAATGAATGGTGACTCCTGCCCAGGGTTATGAGGCTGAATAGGATTTTGCCATTTGAAAAGGTGAGTCTGACTTGCAGGCCAAGAAAGCAGAGGGACAGAGGCTGGGGGTACCAGAGGAGCCCAGGGCACTTGGGGTGAGGCAGGGAGGTCACCTAGGTGTGACCTGAAGGCCAAGCTGAGGAGCTGGGATTTATTAGCCAATTGCCTGAGATTAAAACCCCCCACAGAGTCTGGGGGTCCATTCCAAACTCAGAGGCAGACTCTTCAAGAGTGGGTGGGGCAATCTGTGTGTGTTTTTTATTTTTTTCTTTGCTGTTGTTTTTTGTTTTGTTTTGTTTTGTTTTGTTTTTGGTGTCTCCTCAAGTGGGGGACGTGGAGCCTTAACAGGCCCGGGACCCTGACTATGTGGCTGGGAGGTGATCACCTGTGCCACGAGCCTGCTGCTGTGTCCAGCCCCGGTCTGCCGCCCGCCCCACCTGAGACTGGGTGTTTCTCTAAAGCCACCTATTACCCTTCTGAGCGATGGTCAGACCCTGTGTAAGTCTTAGCCACTCACCGCATTTTCAGTAAGTTTTAGAAGGAAGGAAAAGTATGAAATAACTGTGTTTGTTTTGCTCAAGCCAAATCCATTTATAAACCGCAGCACTTGTTTAAGAACAAAACAACAGCTATTGACAAAATATAAGAAAATAGATTAAAGCAGCAGTTCCTTAAAAGGACCCTGTCCAATAATTTGATTTTCTTCCCCCTTCTTCCCTCAAGGGCCACAATGACACAATTAATCTTGTCATTCTATAGGCTGTCTCGTTACAGCTTTTTTTAAGTAGAGGGGAACAAGGGGGGGAATGGAAAGAAAATAAGGTGTCATCTGTAGCACCATCACCTCCTGCCCCACGATGGGTCCCACCAGGTCTCTGTGCTTCCCCTGCTCCTGTCTTCTTGTCCTGTTGACAGTCTAGCCCTGGCCTCCGCTCTGCTCCAGCTGTGCCTGGTCAGCTCAGGACTTCTCCTGCCAAACCCCGTGATGCACCGACCCCGTGGGGACACTGGCCTGTCTCGGAGCCCACAATTTCTCATCCTGACAATTTCATCCAAATACCTGATGTCTTTCACGAGAAAAGCACAGAGCGAAACACGGCGGCACTGAGGGTAGACACACTGTGTACACAACAGTAGAATCTTTTTGTAGGCGGCGCACTGCTTCCAACACATGAAGGACCTCAGACGGAGGGAATTCCCACAACCGCCCTTGTTTCAAGAACCCCTGCCCCGAGTGCTGCCCCTGTTGTGGCTGTCATCAGCCGCACACGCTGGCGCCTGCCCCATCATTGGCTGCCACCCCCACCTTGATGACAAGTGAGGTTTGTTGGGAATCAAAGTCGGTTTAAAGTCAGTGTTGTTGGCCAAATCATGGCACCTCTGTGAGATTCTTCACAGGGAAAGCAAGGTCAGTAACACCCAGAGGTTGTTGTGAGGCTTGAATGAGCAGTCACATGTAATAATAATAATAATAATAAAATTTTATAATTGAGCACTAGCTCAGTGTCTGATCCTGGCATTATAGGGTGAAATCTTCAGTTCATAGGATTATGAACCTTATTTCACAGGTGAGAAAATCGAGGTGCAGAGAGGTTAGGTTAATTGCCTGTGGTCTTAATTACTAGCAAGAGGAAAGGAGTTTGTTTTTTTTTTTGAGGAGGAGGGTTCCCAGAATCCACATCCCCCTTGCCTATTAGTCCCCATTTCCTTGTGGAAAGTTCCCTGTGGGTGTGGTCTTCATGGGAGGGCAGTGATGACACCTGCCTCCCACAGTGGGAGCCCCGAGGGCAGCTTGTCTTACTCTGNTAAATTCCTAGCAGTGCTATTGCTGGGTCATACGGGAGTTCTATTGTTAGTTTCCTGAGGAACCTCCACACTGTTTTCCAGAGGGGCTGTACCAGTTTACATTCCCACCAACAGTGTAGGAGGGGAGGGCAGCTTGTCTTACTCGGGCCGGGAGCAAACTCAACTGTGAAGCTCAACCCAGCCTGCGGTCCCTAGTGTTCCTTGACCTGATCCCTCAGCTCCTGGATTCTGGGAGCTCCAAATAGCTTCTTTTTTTGCATAACATAGGTAACGTCCCTCTCTGTAGCTTGTAACCCCAGGACTCTCTGCCTGCAACAAAATAAGAGGTAATAACAACATTAAGAGTAGCTATCATCTCTTGGGCATTTACTATGTTCTGGGTCTAATGGAAAGGGCTTTATACATATTATTGTGTCTTATCCTTGCCACACTCCTATGGCAAGAAAACTGAGGATCGTATACATTTGGATTCTTGCCCAGCATCACACAGCCAGAAAGAGGGACAGCTGGGTTCAAACCCTTAGCTGCATGAACATAACTCTGTGAATACAAAATTCTGTTTGTGTGCCTGACATAAGAGGTGCTTACTAAACAGTGGCTTTAGCACTGTGTGGGTATGCATGCATCATGTACTTTAAAATTTTTCTAGGAGGTGCCAGGTCCAGGTAAGACAATGAAGTAAACATACTCCATCCTGCCTCTCCCACTGAATGCAGCTTAAACCCGGAGAGAATGTGCAGATTAGCTATTTGAACTCTCTGAAAAGAAGGCCAGATAACATCAAAGTAACACCAAATTGGTTGTAAGTTTACTACTTCCTTCCACTCAGGTATGCCCTCGGCTGAATACAATGCAACTCAAAACCTTGAAGGGGTTATTAGGATCTACAGAGAGAGCTACAGGAAAAACCTTGATTCTGGTTTGAGGACCAAGAAAGGGGTCTTCTGTTGCTGAGAAAGAAAGCAGAAGTCTCTTGTTTGTCTTTTCTTTCTTTGTTTAATCTTGTATCCCAGCAACCAAGCAATGTAGTGGCAAGAGCTGCAGTAGCAGTGTGAACAGACAAGAACCTAAAACTCTGAGGGAGGGGAACCTCCCTTTGCTATCTCTGCTGCTTGGGCCCAACATGAACAGTTACAGGAAGGGTATGGCAGGTGTAGGTAAATAAAGCTCCCGCCTTCTGGCCTGAGCACTGGTAAAGGGGCACCTCAGTAACTGGAAACTCCAGAGGAGATCCCAGAGAGGAAAGAGCTGTGAAATGCAGCCCTTTAAAGTTGTTTCTGAAATCCAGTGCTCATCCCCAAGCTGTACATGATCTGACCCCAAACAGCATACATAGACCTGAGAACTGAACGCCTAAGGACAGACAACTATCTCAACCCTAGATTGGCCTTCAGTGGTGCACATATGGGACAAATCTAAGTAACACAGCAAAAGCACTTAAGTTGAGCTGACATTGGAACCACAGCCCATAGGAGGTTGGTGAGAACTTGTGACTGAACCCAATTAGGCCAATTCCCTGCTAAAGAAAAATATCAAAATTACTCCGTATAGGAGGGGTCAGGAAAATTTTCATCTCAACGGGGAAAAGACAATCCAGAGATGCCAATGCTGAGATGACTTCACTGACACATCAAAGACTTCACAGCAGCTATTATAAACACAATATGCAAACCCTTGAAATGAATGGAAAGACAGAAAGCCTCAGCACAGAAATAGAAGCTCTCAAGAGCCAGATAGAAATTTAGAAGTGAAAATATACAATAACTGAAATAAAAAACTCAGTGGGTGGGCTCAATGGAAGAAAGGAGATGATAAACAGTGAGTTTGAAGATAGATCAATAGAAGTTATACAATTTAAATAACAGAAAGGAAAAAGATGGAGGGGGAAATGAGCAGAGACTCAAGGGCCTGTAGGGCAATACCAAAGGATGTAACATTCATGTCATTAGAGCCTCGGAAGGAGAAGAGAAAGAGTGGGGTCTACAAAAAATTATTTGAAGAATAATGGTGGAAAGTTTCAAAATTTCATAAAAAACAGAAACATACAAATTTAAGAAGGTTGGGCAATCCCAAACAGGATAAGTACAAAGAAATATGTGNAATTAAGAAAACAAAGGAAAAAAAAAAAAAAAAAAAAAAAAAAGGCCTCAAAAGCAACCAGAGAAAACCAACATGTTACCTATATGGGAGTAATTATTCAAATGACGATACATTTTTCATCAGAAACCATAAACGCTGGAAGAAAGCAGAACGACATTTTTTAAAATGCTGAGACAGAAGAACTATCACCTCAGAATTCCTTGAAGGATATACCCTTTAGGAATAAAGGTAAAATAAAGATATTCTCAGATGAAGGAAAGTTAAGATAATTTGATGCCAAGAGACCTCCACTAAAAGATCAGTAAAGAAAGTTCTTCGGACAGACAGGATATAGTGGCAGAAAGAAATTTATCTTTCTTTCCTTTATCAGGAATAAAGGAGGTGCAGCAGAGATGGTAGATATTTGAATAAATAAGTTATTTTTCTCTTATTGTTTCTCCTGTTGAGCTCTTTGAAATATACTTGATTAGTGAGGGTGCCTGGGTGGCTTAGTTGGTTGAGCGTCCAGCTTTGGCTCAGGTCATGGTCTTGCAGTTCATGAGTTGAAGCCCCACACTGGGCTCACTGCTGTCAGTGCAGAGTCTGCTTCAGATTCTCTGTCCTCCTCTCTCTGCTCCTCCCCCACTTGTGCTCTCTCGAGAATAAATAAACATTTATAAGTAAATAAATACAAATAAAATATATCTGATGATTGGAAATCAATCAATCAGTCTCATTGACAGGATTTTCAATGGATGTAGATGTAATAGAGAAGGAAAATATAAAGGGAGGAGAGGGAAGGGACCTACGAAGTGGTCAGCTTTCTATATTCTGCATGGAGTGGTAGAATATTATTTCTAAATAGATTGGAAAGATATGTCTATTGGAATTCCTAGAACAACTACTAAAAAATAGTATTCAGGGGTGCCTGGATGGCTCATTTGGTTAAGCGTCCGACTTTGGCTCAGGTCATGATTTCATGTTTTGTGAGTTCAAGCCCCACATCAGGCTCTGTGCTGACAGCTTGGAGCCTGGAGCCTGCTTTGGATTCTCTCTGTGTGTGTCTCTCTCTGTTCCTCCTCTGCTCACACTCTGTCTCTCTCTCTCTCAAAAATAAATAAAGATATAAAAATATTTAAAAAATAGTATTCAAAGAGGTATAACTTTAAAAGAGAGATAGAATACATTCATAAACAAACAAATCTTATCTTAAATCCTATAATTCATGCAAAAATTATTTTTAAATAGATTAAAGTTAAAACTTTTGAAAGGAAACATAGGGGAACATCTTTGTGACCTGGGGGTAGGCACAATTATGACATTAAAAGCACAGTCCATGAGAGAATAAACCGAGTTTCAACAAAAATAAAAACTTCTGTTCTGAGAAGGACACTGTTAAGAGAATGAAAAGATAAGCTATCAACTTGGGAGAGAATACTTGCAAACACATTTCCAGCAAAAGATTTTTTAAAAGCTTTTAAGGTTATGTATTTATTCTCATGGAGAAGGCACACAAGCAGGGTTGGGGCAGAGAGAGCGGAGAGAGAGAGAATCCCAAGCAGGCTCCATGCCATCAGCACAGAGCCCAATGTGGAGCTCGAATTTCCAAACTGTGAGATCATGACCTGAACCAAAATCAAGAGTCAGATGCTTAACTGGCTAAGCCACCCAGGTGCCCCTCCAGCAAAAGATTTGTATCCAAATTCAATGAAGAACTCTCAAGACTCAACAATAAGAAAACAACCTATTTGAAAACTGAGCAAAAGATTTGAAGAGGCACTTGATCCTAGAGAATATAATGATGGCCAATAGGCACATGAGAAAATGTTCAACATCATTAGCCATTAGGGCAAAAAGTTACAACTGCACAACTAGAAGAATGGAAAAAATAAAAAATTCTGACAAAACCCAAGTGCTGACAAGGGTGCTGAGCAACTAGAACTCTCACACATTCCCAGTGGAAATGCAAAATGGTATCGCTACTCTGGAAAAGTCTGGCAGTTTCTTATAAAGTTAAGCATATACTCACCACATGACCCAACTTGGTCCCACTCTTGGGTGTTTACCCTAAAGAAATGAAAACTTATGTTTACCTGGTACACAAAGGTTCATAGTGGCTCTATGGATAATTGCCAAGAATGAGTGTCTTCCATTAGGTGAAGAGATAAACTGGAGTACATCTATCTATTCAATGGAATACAACTCTGTAATGGAAAGGATCAACCAACTGATACATACAACTGCTTGAATGAGTTTCAGAAGCATTATGCTGATAGAAAGCAGTCGGTCTCATTCATAGCAGCACCCTCAACAATAGCCCAAACATGGAAAGAGCCTAAGTGTCCATAACTGATGAATGGATCAAGAAGATGTGGTTTATCTATACAGTGGAATACTACATGGCAATGAGAAAGAATGAAATCTGGCCATGTGTAGCAACATGGATGGATCCTGAGGGTGTTGCGCTGAGCAAAATAAGTCAGGCAAAGGAGAGCTACCATATGTTTGCACGTATAGGAGGATTAGGAGGAACTTAACGGAGGACCGTGGGGAAGAAAAAGGGAGAAATGGGGGGGGGGGAGGGGGGGGGAGGCAAACCATGAGAGACTCTTGAATGTTGAGAACAAACTGAGGACTGATGGGTATGGGGAAGAGGGGAAGGGGGGTGATGGCTATGGAGGAAGGCACTTGTGGGGATGAGCACTGGGTGTTGTATGGAAACCAACTTGAAAATAAACTATTAAAAAAAAAAGAAAGCAGCTGGTCTCAAAAGGTTATGTAATGTGTATTTCCATTTATGCAACCATCTCAAAATCACAAAGCTATAGCAACGGAGAACAGGACAGTGGCTGCCAGGGCTCAGGGGTGTGGGAAATGTGTGGCAATAAAGGATAGCATGCAGGAGTCTTATGGGGGTGCCCAACCTCTTTTGCATCCTGATTGTGGTGGTTCCATGAATCCACACATGTGTTAAAATTCATAGTCTCCACACACATACACACACAATTGAAAAGATAAGCAAACAAAACAAAATGAAAATGCATTGAGGGAAGAAGTTCCCAAGGAGGTGTTCCCTGCTGGGTCTCCAGTAAGTAGTGGCCATACAAAGTTGTATCAGGTAAGGTTTATATTTTTGAGGTTCTTATAATCAAGCCAGTAACAATGCATCAGAAGAATGTGCCTGAACTGTCACCTTCTCAGAGAGGCCTTCCCTGACCTCCACCCCCACTGCACCAGGTAATACCCCTGTGGTAGCTGCCCACTGGTGTTGCAACAAATGGCTGCAAACTAGAGGTTTGAAACAACACACTTTTGTTATCCTGCAGTTCTGGGGTTGAGAAGTCCAAATTGACGCTCACTGGGCTAAAGGCGAGGTGTTGGTAGGGCTGCATTCCTTCTGGAGGTTCTGTTTCCTTGTCTTTTCCTGATTCTAGAAGCTTCTTCCCACCTTCCTCCCTCCTCCATCCTCAAAGCTAGCAACACTGGGCTCAGCTACTTTCACACTGCTGTCTCTCTGGTTCTCTCTCTTCTACTTCGAAGGACCCATGTTATTGAGCTCACTAGATAATCCAGGATAATCTCTCAACTCAGGGCCAGCTGATTAGAAACTGCAATGACACTGACTACCTGGAATGAGTCCAAACTTTACAAATTAAGGCCACAGTCCCCCAGAAAACTGCCCTCACTTCAGACGTCAGGCACAAGGTCAGGGATCTCCAGGCTATCTTCACTTCTGACCAGCTGGCTACCAATCCAGGAGTTCTCACTTCTGCCTTAGGTTCTATAATTTGCTGGAAGGACTCAGACAACTCAGGAAAACACTCTACTTATGAGGACAAGAGCCCAGAAGTCAGAACCAGCCAAAGAGAGAAACCCAGAGGTCAAGGTCTGGGGAAGGGTGCCCCAAACATGAAGTGTCTGTGTCCTAGCCTTGTGTCATCAGGACAGGTTACCCTCCCAGCTCATCAACCTGTGCTCACTAGAACTTTGGTGTCAGAGTTTTTCTCAGGGTTTCATTGTGTAGGCATAACTGATTGAATTGGTTGTATCATTGGCCATGTGGTTGAGCTCAATGTCCAGCCTTCCCCCTCCACAGAGGTCGGGCTGTATCATGTGGCTCAAAGTTCCAACTCTCTAATCACATGGCTAGTCTGTCTGGCATGACCAGCCCTCATCCCCAGTCACCTTGTTAGCATAAATACTCAGGTGTAGTCTGAGTGACCACCATGAATAACAATGACAATCCTATCACTCCAGAAATTCCAAGGATTTAGAGGTCACCTCCCAGGAAGCACGGGACAGAAACCAGTCAAATTTCTGTGATATGCGACTTTAACTCCATCTGCAGCCTTAATTCTCCTTTTCCATGTAGCCTAACACCTTCACAGGTTCCTGGGGCTAGGATGCTAGGATGTCTTTGGGAGGGCATTGCTCCATCTGTCACAGCCTCCCAGTTGTTCCCTAACATGTCACCCTGTTTTGTTTCCTCACCACATCTGTCAATAAAATGGTCTTATTTATTTTGTTTATTGTCTGTCTCCCCTCTGCTACAAGGACAGGTCCCTAGCATGTGACTAAGAGAGAAAGGGGAAGAGTTACAGGTGGCGACACTCGAACTGGCCTTTGAAGAATGAGCAGAGTGGTGAAGGTTGGCAGGGGCTCTGAACTACGTGTGCAAAGGGACAGAGGAGGGAAGATTGGTCAGATTTCAGGAGCCCCGAATGGATCATTGTGGCTGGAGCTCCTTGCGCTGTGGGAGGGAGGGGATGTGTTGGGATAAAGAAAGGCCAGCATTGGCAGGACTATGTGCATGATAGTCCTGATGGCACTTCTGGTATCTGCTCAGTGCCTGTGTCCTCTCACTCAGATGCCAAGGGGAAAGTGCCAGGGTGTGACAAGTAGGGCATAGACCTAGGATCAAGTCTCAGTTCTGCTGTTTATACTTGTGGTTGTGAGCAAGTCTACTCACCTCTCTGTAGTCACTGAGGTTGGCTCATTCAACATGCACGCCCAACCCACCTCTGTCTCCTCTGCCTTCCTCTATCTTGGAGCTCAGACAGCTCTCTTCCCCAATATCTCTTGCAGCAAGTGACATAGATCCATCCAATGAGCTGGAAGTAGAATCCGGTGAGGGGTGCTTCTGGGTATTAGTTGGATATTGTGTTACTTCCAGTTAAATGCAATCCTAATGAATACACTCCCGAGCCTCAGTTTCCTCTACTGTTAACTAGTGAATAGTATTTGTCAATATTCATTACACTCATGTTGTGTGCCAAGAACTCCTCTAGGTACTTATGGTAAAGCAGTGAACAAGAGGTAAATAAGCTCCTTATTCTTTTTTGCATTTACATTTTGGTTAGAAAGACAGACAATGAACCCATAGATAGACAAGAATATATCTGAGAATGAAAAGTGCTATGAAGAAAAGAAGATGATGTGACAGAGAGAGACTGGTGTGGAGATGATGTGGGGTCCTCATGATGGGGCTCTGTAAGGAAGTGATGCTTAAGCTGAGATCTGAATGTGAAGATGATGACAGGATAAAGTGTGAGGAACAGAATTCCAGACAGAGGGCATAGCAAGGAAAAAGGCCTTGAGGCAGGGCCACGCTTGGTGAATGGGCAGACCAGGAAGAAGGCCAGATGGCTTTCTTCCTGGTGAGGAGGAGGGGAGTGAGTGAGGAGGGGAGACGATGGAGGTGAGACCGGAGAGGTAGGTGGGGGTCAGATGGCATGTGTCTTGGTAAGCGATGTGGATTATTCTGAATACAAAAGGGAAGCTACTGGAGGGCTTTCTCAGGAGTGTGGGACAACGGCTTGAGTATCTAAGCACACCATAGGTGCTAAATAAGTGGCTGTCGGGTAGAGGGTGCATCCCCTTGGTGGTATTCCTTCACTTCTCAGGTTCAATTAGCCCCCTCTCCTGTTCTGCCTGCCTCATGCCTCCAGCCCCTGAGCTGGACCCCTCCCAGCTGCTTTTGGAGTTTTCCTGGCCCTGCATCGTCCTCCCCCGGGGCCATTTGCTCCCTCCAGAGCGGGCGAGCATAATTGCCGCTTTCCACAATGACATAAAAATCTAAGAGGCACAATCAATACAGCGCACACACACATCATCGTCCTTCATTGCAAACGATAAAAGTGTAAACAGCAGGGGTGGCGGCAGCTCTGGAGGCTGCAGTGGGGGCAGGGCGAGCTGCCACTGCCTCCCTGCCAATCATTCCCCTTCTGGGGCACCTCCTCCACTCTGGGGTGGGGGTGGGGGTGGGGAAGGCCCCTGGCGGAAGCCCACTGGAGAAATGGTTTCTCTCTCTTTTCCTTCCAGATGCAGCAACACCAACCTCTTTAACCCGACTTCAGAAATCCAATTTGTCTTCCCTTTCACTATTTTTAATGTCCCCCTCCCCCCTGCTTTCCTGAATCTTCTATGTCGCCAAAATACAGAGCTAAGAGTGCCTTCCTGGAGGCAGAAGGACTTGCCAGGGTCTTGCTTGTCAGAAGCCCATGAAGTGACCTTGACGGAGAGACCAGCCCTCAATGTCCAGCTTTTTTTGCTCTGTCCAGCTGCCACCCAACAGCTTGTCTTGGAACGTGCACAGAAACCATTGCCTCCCCAGCTCTCAGAGACTGCTGGTGACGACTTCTTCAAACTAGTTACTTAATGAACGTCATCCAATTCCGATTCAGCCTTGCCATACTCTCATTTGCGAAAGCCAATCTGCTTTACGATTCTAACCTCTGGCTACAAACTGCTCCCAATTTCATGTCATCCATAAACTTGATGAACGAGTATCTTGCTTCTCTACAGCCATTCATTTACTTATCCAACCAGCATTTAGTGAGCACCTACTGGATTCTGGGCACTGGATACAGAGAGGCAGGTCCTGTCATTGAGGGAATCCTATGCTGGGCTGGTGGTTCAGCCAACTTGGAAATGGGTCCACTCAGTGTGATACTGTGCAACTCAGGCAGGCGGCAAAGAGCTAGCCTCACCAGGGGAGGGGTGCTTTTAAGGTGGCCTTCAGACGCTGGAGGGAGATGTTGCCAACTCGAGAAGAAATAATGTTTCAGTGACAGAAATGTGCACAGGCAATTGGTTCTGAATAGTGATGGTGGAAAAAATGTATTGATATCTATAAATGCAAGGGTGCCTGGGTGGTTCAGTTGGTTAATCGTCAGACTTCGGCTCAGGTCAGACTTCGGCTCAGGTCATGATCTCATAGTTCATGAGTTCGAGCCCCTGAACCAGCTCTGTGCTGACAGCTCAGAGCCTGGAGCCTGCTTCAGATTCTGTGTCTCTTTCTCTCTCTCTGCCCCTCCCCCACACACGCTCTGTCTCTCAAAAATGAATAAATGTTAAAAAAAAAAAATAAATGGAAGAGGTGACGAGCTCTGGCTGAGATCCCAGCTAAGACCAGGATGCCTGCCTCTTAGCTCTGTCCATTTCTGCTTTATCCTGACGCTCCACTTCGTAGCAAATGGCTGCCAGCAGGTTCAAATCCAGGCAAAAAGAAATCTACTCTTCTCTAGGGGTGCAAGGGTGGCTGAGCCAGTTAAGCCTCTGACTCTTGATTTGGGCTGACATCATGATCTCACTGTTGGTGAGAATGAGCCACACGACAGGTTCCACACTGACAGTGTGGAGACTGCTGGGGAGTCTCTCTCCCTCTCTACCCTTTCCCTGCTCACTCGTTTCCTCTCTCAAAATAAACTTAAAAAAAAAAAAAGGAAATCTATTCTCTCATGGACAGAGCAAATCTCCTGGGGTCTCATTGTTCTTACTGGGCCACATGATCTCCCCTGACCAATCAGAGTGCTAGAAGGAATTCACCATGTGACTGAGTCACATGGTGGCTGTGGCCCTGGAGTGGAGACCCACTCCACTGGGGCTGAAAGGCAGGTAGGGAATCCCAGAGTAAAACTGGGTGCTGTTAGCACTGAAATGAGTGAATGAGTTCTGGGCTGTGGGAACCCAGCCACTATGTGGCCACAAGTGGGCTGTGGCACTCTGTCTTCCCAGGTGGTGGAAGTGGGTCCTTTATGTTTGGTGACTAAAGGGAAGTGCCTGCCAGTTCTGAGATGGGGTGGGACATCTGAGTCCTTCTGCTACCATATTCTTCAGTAGGCTGGTGGGTTCACAGGGTATAGGCACACCTTGGAGATATAGACAGTTTGGTTCCAGATATTGCAGTAAAGAAAGTATGGAAGTAAAGTGAGTCAAATGAATTATTTTTTGTTTCCCAGTACCTATAAAATTTATGTTTACACTTACTGTAGTCTATTAAAAGTGTGCAATAGCATTATGTCTAAAACAAAAACAATGCACAAAGCTTAATTTGAAAAGACTCTATTGCTAAAAAATGCTAACCATCATTTGAGCTTCCAATGAGTCATAATCACTGGTCGCAGATCACGGTAACAAATATAATAATGAAAAAGTTTGAAATATTGCAAGAATTACTAAAATGTGACACAGAGACACAAAGTGAGCAACTGCTTTTGGAAAAAGTGGCACTGATAGACTGGAGAGACACAGAGTTGCCACAAACCTTCAATCTGTGAAAGACTCATTATCTGCAAAGCGCAATAAAATGAGTTACGCCTGCTTTCTGCTTTTCCAGATGCTAGATTTCAGCCAGGCAGCAAGGAATTTCAAGCCAGCCCTCCTGTCATCAGCCTTCCATTCTTCAAGCTCTTTCCTGCCCTTCTCAAAAACCAAACCTCCAGCCAGTTCCAGAAACCCATGGGGCAAGCCTCTGGCACCTTCTAGCCGGAACTCAGTGTTGGCGGGTCAGCGGAGCCACGGCTTGCCTGCTCTATTGGGCGGCTCATTGGCAGATCTTGAGCACTACCGACCCTGTCTGAGCACTGTGGTCTTCTCTTGGGATTTAGGGTGAAGCAGTGGGCTGTCGTGGACGAGCCTGGACTTTGGGGACAGAGATTCAGGCTCTAATCTATAAGGATGAGGATTAGGTTCAGCTGTGAGTGACAGACACCACCCCAAAGAGAAAACCAGCACTGAAAACAAGAGAAAGGCTTATATTTCTCTCAATCAAGAGTCTAGATGCTGGAAGAGAGGTTTCTCAAAGTCAACATCAATCATTCTTTCTTGCCGCTCAGCCTCCTTCTCCAAGTGTCTTCCACTTCATGATGCGAGGCGCTGGTTGGTTCCAGCTCCCAGGAGGAACAAGGAACAAATGCATGTCTTCCCTTTAAGGACTCTCCCCAGAACTGCACACTATACTTGTATTTACAGTGTTATGATCGGAATTTAGTCCGTGGCCAAAACAGCGACAAGGGGAGGCTGGGAAGAGAGTCTTGATTCTAGACAGTCATGGGCCCAGCTAAAGAGCAGAGGGTGGGGAGAAGGGATATGGGGATGGTAACTAGCAGTCTATAGCTCGGACTCTCTAAGCTCTAAGGAGTCGTCCTAAGTCCTCCTAAATCCTCCTAACCTATAGCTCGGATGGTGTTCATATCCATGATTTCACCAATTGCCCTGCGAGAGGGAACTTGTATTTCCCTTGTTACAGATGAGGAAGTGGAGGCAGAGAGAGACTAACACCCTCTGATCCCTCTCCTTCCTTTGCTAACCTGTCTGCTCCTGCCCTGGCTTCAGTACATATCTATTATTGTCAAGGATCAAGAGCACTTCTGTCCTGTCCATGAGTTTGGGTCCCCAGCAGTTTGGGCCACACATGGGCTTGCGGTGTCTCTCCCCAGCGGAGGCAGGCAGCATGGCCCAAACTTGCAGCTCCGTATGGGGCTTACCAGTCTTCCCCGAGCTGTGCCCGTTAGTTATTGATCCTGGGGTTAGTTCCAGCAAACGTGAGCTCTGTTACTCCAGGCTCCTGAAAAATTCGAAAGCCTTTCTGTTTGCACAGCCCATCTGTAAACTAGGGCTAAGCCAAGTCCTTCAGCTCTCTCAAGGGTTTCTCCACACTTTTCAAGTGAAAAATAACGTGGATAATGTGTTCTGAGAAACTCAGAGAAAGCTGCTGCAGGAGCCCTAGGTGCTACTAAATCAGAATTGTTCTGGGCCCTGGGAAGGGGTTCTGAACCCAGCGAAGGAAATGTCCACACCGACCATCCAGTCTGGGGTGGGGTGGGGGTGGGGCTGCAGTCTGGAATGATACCTGCTCACCTGGGGGCAGGAGGAATCGGGGGGCAGGGCCAGGAGGCCCCAACGATGCCCAAACTCAGAGAGCAAAAATGTGCCCTGGCGGGTGGGTGGTCAGTGACAATCGGACTGTGGAAGTGTCCAGGGGCCACAAGGATCCATGCACTGACCTTAGCTTTAGAGGCCATCGCCAGCCTGGGGAGGGACTGGGGGGTGGGGGGGAATGGCACACACATGCCTGGTCCTAGGCAGGGAGCAGAAAGAGGCAGGTTTGCAAATGGAGGATTTGTCTGTAGTTCTAGATGCCAGCGTCTCCCACGTGGGCCACTCACATGGCCCCAGCTGGCCTCTTTCATTCACCGTCTCAGTTTCCCCCCATCCAGTCTCCCTATAGTAGGCAGAGGCTGCCGCCTTCTTGGGTGGGCTAATTCCCCTCCACTTTACAATAGACTCCCATTGACCCTGGCCCCACAAACTTCTTCCCATGCCCTTTGGGAGCCCACCTGGGCTGGCCTCTGCATTCCTCTCCACTTTACCTCCTCCACTTTCTCCTGGCTCACCTTCCTCCTGCCACACTGCCTTCTACTTGCTTCTCAAACCTACCATGCACACCGCCTCTGCCTTTGCACTTGCTGTTCCCTCTGCCTGGAATCTTGCTCTCACGGCTCTTGCTACAGATGAGCCTCGGCGAGATCTCTTACCTTCCTGCCCTCTTCGCACCCTTCCCCATCACTGCTAACCCCCAGTGTCATTCTGATCATTGTATTTAAGACCACCTAAAATGATATGACTAGTTGACTTACTGAATACCTGTCTCTGCACATCTTGAGCCCCAGGATGGGGAGACTGTACATCTTGCAGGGTGGGTCTCTCTGCAGTGCCCATCACAAAGCAGGGCTCAGTGCACTGGAGGGAGGTAGCCTCAGTTTGGGTCCCCCCACAAGTGAACCCTGAGACAAGTTTTTAAAAAAATTTTTATGTTTATTTATTTTTGAGAGAGAGAGAGACAGACAAGCAGACAGAATACAAGTGGGGAAGGGGCAGAGAGAGAGGGAGTCACAATATCTGAAGCAGGCTGCAAGTTCTGAGCCATCAGCACAGAGCCCGACAGGGGGATCGAACCCACAAACCATGAGATCATGACCTGAGCTGAAGTCAGACACTTAACCGACTAAGCCACCCAGGTGCGCCAACCCTGAGACAAGTTTTTAAGTGCAAGTAGCATATGTGGGAGATGATAGGGAATGGGGAGACAGCCGATAAGGGAAGTACCGTGGGCAACTAGAGCATAATCCTGGAACCCTGGCAGCCAGTATAGACAGCATGCCTTGGACTTCCTATTCAAGGAGAGAGGGATTTGGGGTATTTAGTTTTTTAATGTTTATTTATTTTTGATAGAGGGTGAGAGCATGAGCAGGAGAGGGGCAGAGAAAGAGAGGAAGACAGAGGATCTGAAGTGGGCTCTGTGCTGACACCAGACAGCCCAATGTGGGGCTTGAACTCACGAACCATGAGATCATGACCTGAGCTGAAATTGGACGCTTAACCGACTAAGCCACCCAGGAGCCCTGTTATGGGGTATTTATACAGCATCTCCTGCCAGTTATTGGTTGAGAGCTATTCTTGGGAAGTTTTATTTCCTGGCACTTCTGGCCTGGAACACAGGGAAGAGTGGCCCTCGAGATGCCAGAGAAAGGCCTCAGGAAGGCACTGGTGCGGGCAGAGGATACAGCCTGGGCATCAGGCACAACCCGAGCCTAGTTACCCACATGGGGGTCCAAGATCAGGGCCTGACTTAGCTGGGTAATCATGTTCAGACTTTGCCTTCCCTTAGTTGGGGTGTCCTTGGCTGCAGGCAACCAATCCAAGTCAAAATGACAAAATGACCTTTCCTATCTCTCATCGCAGAAAGTCTAGGGGAGAGGTGCCTCCAGTCATGGAAATCAGAGATCCAGTGACTTCCCCGGGGACCTCGGCTCTTTCTCTGCCTCTGCTCAGCTCCAACCTCAGTCTGGCACTCCTCAGGGTCACACTGTGGCTGCTAAGGCTCTAGGATTCGTGTTCAGATGCCATAATGCCTGGAGCTAGCAGAGAGCCTCTCTCCCTGCGATGATTGTCTCCTAGGACCAAAGACACTTCAGACCTCCCTTCAAGTGTCATTGACTGTAACTGGACCACACTCTCACTCCCTCTCAACAAACCTGGGACATGGGTCATGGGAACACCAAGAATCTACCTGAGTAACATCAGGCAAGCAGGAAATGGACACTCCCTGGCTGAGGAGACGGTGATCGAGAGGCCAGAACACAAGACTTGGGAGAGAAGATGTGGGCTGGTCACTGGCTGGGTCTGACAGTGGCCATCTTGAGAGGAATGTGTTGGTGTTTGTTCTGCAGAGCCCCTGTGCTCTGGCAGAAGGCGTCCTGGGCCCTCAGGTTCCTGGCTCTCCCAGCAGCCTCTGAGGCAAGCCTGGGGCAAGAGGAGTTTAGAGAAGCTGATGGGGGGACCTCTGCTCCCCTTCAGCAGGTCTGCATTTTCTTCAGCAGCTAATTACTCAGGATGGATGATTCTGATTCAGACAGAAGCCCCCTCCTCCTCTCCCCTTCCTCCAGCTGGGATAGGACAGGTGGTGGAGGGAGCAGAGGGCCCCAACATCCCTGCTCGCGGGGCCATTCATCACTGGGGGTGTTTAAATCCCCCTGGGGCCAGAACCCAGCAGAACAGGTGGTGTGCTGAGAGGGATGGGGGCTGATGGGGAATTAACTCTTCTGGCACTGGCTCCAGAAGGATGCCTGGCCTTGTGACGGAGGTTGGGGGGAGGGGAGGGGAAGCCGTGCTGAGCCTGCAGGGGTGGCTGTAAAGGTAAGGGGATCATGTACTGAAAGAAAGCAAATGAGGGAATAAAATGCAGGAGACATTTCAATTTTTCCTGTGTTTGGAAGATTTGGAGATTAAGAAAATTAACCCAGGTTAGAAAGATTGGCTATAGTGTTTCGCTGGAAATAGGGGTGGGGTCAGGAAAAATGCCCTGATTAGTAGCATTTACTGATTGCTGTGGTGTAAATACTCTCACCACGCCTGCTTTCAAGCTACCAATTATTTAACAACCAGCTCACAAATCTTGAATATTTAACAATGGTTCCTAGGAGCCAGTAGGAGCCGGCCCCAGAATGCCCTGTGTATGAGGCTGTTCACATTTAGCATTGAATTTACTTATTCATTGGTTCATAAGAAATCACAAGGCACCGTCTATGTGTCCAGAGCCGTGTCTCGGGACACCAGGCACTCCCAAAACCTGCTTCCAAGAGCACACGGATGTGGGACAAGATCATCTCAGGGGGGGATGGACTGTGATAACAGCTTAACAGGGTGATCTCGAGGCCTCTGGGCACTGTCCCTTTGGTGTCTGGACTGTGAGTCTAGGATGCTTGCTTCGGCAGCACATATACTAAAATTGGAACGACTGTGAGTCTAGGAAGGAGATCTGAACCTGCCTCTGCCCTGACTGTGCAGTGTGACCTTGGGCAGTTCAGTCCCTCTCTGCCCGCCATGAACAAAGAGGAGGGTCAACGCTCATGGTTTTTTCTGCTCTGTTATTGTGCGGTTTGCTGGTTCTCTGCATCACATGCTCCTCTTTGATTCCTTGCCTCCTCTCTCCTGGAGGCCTTAGCTCTCCGCCTGGGCAGATCCTCCATGGCCATTGCCAAGGCCCCAAGACATCCCTAGAGACCAGTTCTGTCTTATTTCTGGAGGTCAGTGACAACGGAGTTGAGGCCCCGGGTACTGTGGCTCTCTCAAGTGCCAGCGTGTGTTCACCTGGGCATTGATGGCGCATGGGCCGTCATTTCCCCAGCATCAAACCTTCCAGATTCCAGGAGCAGGAGGCATTAGGGGAGAGCCTTCACACCAGGGTAGCATCTTACCTGGGCCTCTTCCCATCTGGGCACTGGAGCTCAAACTCCTGCCCTCACCAAACCCTCGTGTTTGATTAAGAAATCATGGAGTACTTTGTGAGCCATAAGGGGCCCTGCAAATAATTTCAAACACAAGGGTTTGGGTTATTCTGTGCGCCCAAGTTCCCACCCGGGAAGCCCCCTGGGGTCTTCTGGGACAGCACCTCTTGTTGCCCTTGGCTTCCTCTTATCATCTCTCTGCAGGGTGGGCAGAAGAGGGTGACGCCCCCACAGGCTGCGCTTCACCACAGGCGCGGCTTTCTGTTATTTTCTCTTGCACCTGAATCTTTAAATCATCCGTGTCTCTTGGCGAGCGGCGGCTGTGGCGGGAAGCTGTTAATAATAGATACAAGTGACTGTCTGGTAACGAATCGCTGAAGACGGTAATTAGCATTTTAATTTAGGCATTTTCTTCACCTCACCTCTGGAGACCTGGGTTCGATTCAGAAATTGGGGTCACCAGTGGAGGTTCGCCGGTGTTCTCCCCCTAGGCCCCCGCGGGTATTCATCTTTGTCACGCAGGTCGCCACAGCCCAGGGCCGATTGTGGCCTGAGGGGGGCACTGTCTGTCCAGGCTGCGGCGCGGCGCGCCGGCGAGCACGGACTTACAGGGGGCGGGCGGCGCAGTCGCCCCCTGGGGAGGGAGGGGAGTAAGGCCCCCGGAGAGGAAGGTACACCGAGCGGTCTGGGGAGAGCAGAGAGCCGGCTTCAGGGAGGGGCTGAGCCGGGCGGGAGGAGGGCTGCGTGGGCCCCGCCGTGCCCGTCCCAGTCCGGCGCTGTCTCTCTTTCCCTTTCACAAGCACTAATTTTCTTGATTTTTCTTCAAGCCCCAGCAGCCTATGTAATGGCTGGACTGTTAGGAATAAAGGATTTAACGGACTTGCCTTTTTTTCTTCCTCTCGTTCACAAAACACGATTTTAAGCAACGATAACAAGGAAAGTTTTCTGTTTTCTCAGGGGCTAAGAGTTGAGGACGATGCTTTGGGGTCCAGAGACAGCCAAACTCATCCCTGTTTATCGTGAGCGCGCAGGGGGTGGGAACACACCCCACGCCCCCTTTCCCAGATCCCCCCACCTCGGTTGGGGAGAGTAGGCAGATGGGGGTGGTTCCTTCTGGGCGCCAGCCCATTTACCTAGTAATGACTCCCAGCCCCACTCCCGGCGTTCGGGGTTGCTCAAAGATAGCCACCCTCATTGAAAAATGACCTACATTTCCCCCTTCGTGCAAAAGCATATTTGATGTATGAGGTAGCAACTCCAGATACCCAGGGCTTTGGGGCCAGCCAGAGAGACTTGAGGGGGCATCAAGAAGGTGAACAGTTCGGGATGTGGAGGGTAATTCTTTGGAGTGCTGGAGGCCCATGGTGGGTGCAGTAAGGTACCGGGGGGTGCTGGCTCTGAATGCTCTAAGAAGAGATGATCAAATCCCATGATACTCTTAGGCCCAGTGACAGGGTGACAGTAACTAGAGGAACTCGGTTCTCCTGTCTCCCCACTGATATCATCCCGGAATCTTTGGGTTGCAAATGATGGAGGAAAAAACTCAAACTGGCTTAAACAAAAATAGAAATGTATTTGTTCCTGTAAGTGAAGTCAAGTAGTAGGTTAGGTTTCAGGTAATGTTTGATCCAGCTGAATTACCTCTCCCTGGAACTTGATTTCCACTTTCTTCATTTCTCTTTTCCATTGCTTCATTTCAAGACTGAGTCCCCTCAGACTCAAAACTTGGTTGCCAGAAGCTCCTAGGAGTCCACATTTCTTTGTTCTTTCCAGTGAGAAAAGGAGGAACTTTCTGGATTCTTATGGGATTCAGTGTCTCTCATTGGCCTGAATCAGGTCATATGCCTATTCTTCTTCTTCTTTTTAATGTTTATTGATATCTGAGAGAGAGAGCAGGGGAGGAGCAGAGAGAGATGGAGACAGAATCCGAAGCAGGCTCCAGGCTCAGAGCTGTCAGCACAGAACCCGATGCGGGACTCGAACTCATGAGCAGTAAGATCATGACCTGAGCCAAAGCTGGATGCTTAACCCACGGAGCCACCCAGGCGCCCCAGTCATGTGCCTATCCTTGAATCAATAACTGTGGCCATGGGATGGGCTGTAAGATTGTTTTGAGCCAGCCCCGGCCCATCTCTAGAGCTGGTAGTAGAATCAATCCTACTCAAATTGAAAACAAGGTGGCTCCAAACAGGATGAATCCTCCCAAAGGAAATGGACTTAAAGGCAATGACCAACCTAAACCCATTCCATCCTATTTGTAACTACTCTCTTCCTGTAATGGAAATTTACAACCACACCCTCTGCCATATGGCTCTAATAGTTGTTGTTCTTTTGCTGTTCAGTTAACACAGAGGCTTAGATTTTGGGATGCCATGTGACTTCGCAGCAGCTCCCACTCTATGTGCTAAGGACACGTCCCCACTCCACCGATATTGGACTTGCTATGTAATTCACCTTGGCCAATGTAATGTCAGGGGATATGATGGGAACAAAGGCTTTAAATCCATGTGGTTTACATTGGCCTCTTGCACTTCTTCCCCCCACCATGAGAGGGGCATGCCCTGGATAGCCACAAGTCCTAGAATGCAAGACACATGCAGCTGAGCTGAGCCCACCCTGTGGCCTAAAGCAGAACCACCCAGCCAACTTTCAGACTACCGACAAGAAAAATACTTGTGGTTGTAAGTAATTGAGACTTTAGGGTTGTTTGTTGTACAGCGTTATTACAGCAATAGCTGACTAATGTCAATAGACAGAAGTTGCTAGGTTAGTTAGAGCTTTTGGGGGAAAAACAGAAAAAAATTAGAGGACGCCCCCAGAAAAGCCCCCTTTGCTCTCTAGAATCCAGAAGGGTGCCTGTCAGGATGTCTCGTGCCTTTTCTTGCCAGGGGGCTTGGGAGAAAAGAGCCTTCTTTTGTGGGGGGCAGATGCCAGAACATGGCTTAAAAGAGCAATGAGACCCCAGCCCAGCCCACCCTGACTGCAAGGTCTGCTACCTGTTCCCTGGTAATGGATGAAGGCAGAGCCAGGAGGCAGACAGCAGAAGAGCCAATGAGAGGCCCCAGGGAGCATGTCCTCACAGCAAGCTCAGGGCAACCTCTGGTCTGGGCTAGCTTTGGCCCCAACATAGCCTCTCGGCTCTTAGTCACTGCATGCAGTTGGCACATTCCTAGGAAATGACATTTGGATTAAAGTTTTATAATTTAATCTCCATTTGAAATGCCTTTTAGAGAATCTAGTCGGAGAGTGAAGAAGAGAGGAAGCCTTGCAATAGTAAGTATTGACTGTCTACCTGATTTCCTAATGGTGGGCTCGCCTACATTACAGCAGCTACGTTCACTGAGTGACAGGTTAGGAAGCACTGTCACATTAGTCTCAAAACCCCTATGAATTTGAGTGGAAGGAGGAGGGTTTCCTACAGTTCTGAAGATGAAAGCTGGGATCAGAGAAGGTAAGGGCCTTGCCCATGTGAGCAATGGTGAGTCCCATTCTCCTTTAGGCTATGGTCACATGGTACTCTGCAGCACCCAGTGGCTTTGTTGGGGTCAGATTGTCAGGTGTCTTCAGTGCCCTCCCTGGTTTTGAGGCGTGGCAGGTTTGGAGAAAAGGGTCATTGCCTTAGCATTGGCTGGGGTGGTGTGGGTATCAGCAGTCCCACCTGAAGTCTAGAAATGGCCAGGCTGGAGGGTCTTCTCTGGCCCTGCAGGTCCAGGACTCTGTTGATGTTGGAGAATGAACTTTGGCTCTGGACAGGTATGCAGATTCAGACTCTACCACTGGGGTGAGTGACTGTGCTCCTGCAATCCTTAGTTTCCCAGAATGTGTGCTCCACAGTAAGCATTCAACACATAGGACTTGCTACATTTGTCATGTTTAGAATTGCTGAGATGGTGGTGTCGTTAAGAGCTTGAGTTCTGGGGGCACCTGGGTGGCTTGGTCGGTTAAGCGTCCGACTTTCACTTAGGTCATGATCTTGCGGTTCATGGGTTCGAGCCCCGCGTCAGGCTCTGTGCTGACTGCCAGCTCAGAGCCTGGAGCCTGTTTCAGATTCTGTGTCTCCCTCTCTCTCTGCCTCTCCCCTGCTCATGGTGTCTCTCTCTCCTAGAAATAAATAAAAATATGATTAAAAAAAAAAAAAGAGCTTGAGTTCTGGATTCAGATTCCCTGGGTTAAAATCCTGGAACTACCTCTTACTAGGTGGGAATTTTCAAAACTTTTATGTAACCTCTCAGAGCCTTAGTTTCTTCATCTGTGAAATGGGGATCGTAATAACAATTCCCTCTGGCTTATGTAGGATTCAGTCTACTAATTCATAAGTCGGAGTACTCAGTCTAAGCACAGAGTCTGATGTACATAAAGTAAGTGTTCCATATATGTGGACTGTCATACCTCTTCTATGACTACTATGATTGCTAGTTCGTCAAGCATAGATGCTGGGATGACCTTGGCATGACCCTTGCCTCCTTGGCCGGCTTTCAGCCCTTCACTTCTCTCTCATGGCCCCCTGGGCGAGCGGTCTGACCACCCGAATGGGAGTGGGCTGCAGGGGCAGGGGGGACAAAGCTGGAAGTAAAGGCATCGAAGGGAATTTCGAGATGAAGCTGAGGGTGGGGGCGGGGGAGGGATGTGACCCGAAAGTCCTTCCCCAAGGGCTCCACCACTGCTGGTCAATACTTCATCGACTTCCACAATCGCTTCATATCTCCACATCTCTAACTTTAAGCAGGGGTCTTTGCTACACAGCAAGGCGTTCCTATGGCAACCTCCTGGTGACACAAAACAGCCATTCTTCCCAGAATGGACTGCCTTCTACCTCTGTCTCCTAGGGAAGCCACAGCAGTGGTGGCCCGTGGAGCCTTCAGCATCCTGGACAGAAGACCATAGTCTGGCTGTAGCACCTCTTCTGACTCACCTTGTCCCAGGGCTTTGCTCTGGAAGATGCAGCTGGCCAGAAGTTGGTTCATTTCAGTGTGTATTTATTTGGGGCCCACGATGTCCAGCAATGCACCAAATGCTGACCGGGGACCCAGCAAGGTAGAAGACAGACAGAACCTGCATTCAGGGACTAGAATTCTAGCTGGCTTCTGTTCAAGGAAAGGGAAAAGGAAGAAGATGATTACAGTCAGTGCTAAGCCCTATGAAGGGAATGTGGCAGAGGGAGACTGAGGAGGTCAGGGAGGCCCCTCTGGAGATGCCAAATCCCATCTACATTGAGCGTTGAATGTAGTCACACATTACCCTGGGGGAAGTGTGTCTAATGGGAGGAGACAGAGAGTGCAAAGGTCCTGAGGCAGGACTGAGCCTGAGTGTTTGTTTTAAGAACAGGCAGAGCCTGGAGGGTCTGAAGTGTTGTCAGGCAAAGTGGGCTGGGGGGTTCCATCAAGGAGGGCTTTGTGGACTGGGGTCAGGGGTCAGGAGTCTATTTTAACTACAATGGGTAGCCATTTGTGGGGCGTTTAAGCAGGGTAGAGACATGGTCTGGTACAAGTCTTAAAAGGATTTTTTGGATTACTTTGGGGCAAGTTGGGCTCCTTACCTTCCAGGATCCCCCTGTCTGGGAAGCCTCACAATTACTGAGTAAAGTCTGTTTGTCTGCCAAATATAACTACTTCCTGGAGCTCCCTGGAGCTGGTCTTCCTTATACACTGGGAAGTCCAGAACTGCCTTCCCGAAACATAGGGGTCTTCTCCTCACCCAACGTCACCACCATTGCTACCACCCTCCTCTGCAGGACTTTGATATTTGTGATCACTGACAGCAAAGCCCCTACCCCAAGGCCCAGTCAATCAAATTCTACCCCACCACCTAAAGCCACGGAGATTTATCCCTGATGAATGGGCAGCCCCAGATCCATGAATCCGTCAGCCAGCCCAGGCCTGAGCGCTCAATCTCTCATAACTCTGTGTTAAGGGTGTGGAGTGACATCTGAGGCAGCTGGATAAAGGATGAAATAAGGAGCCTGATAAGTGGGATTGATGGCTGTCCTTGCCTAGATAGGGCTGGGGGAAGGGCTGAAGAGGACCCAGGATGAGTTATTACCTTTCCCAGGGCATCAGGGACTCGGGCTCGCTCCAGCCTGCATGGCCGACAGGCTTCCATCGATCCCTGGTCCCTTAAGGAATCTCAGTTCCCAGGCCCCAGAGAGGCCCCTACATTCTGGTTGTTTGAGAATTTGAGGAAAAACAGAATAGTTTTCTGGAGGTTACACGGTGTAAGCTGGGAGGATGCACTAGATGCTGAATAGCTTCTGGGAGGGGCGAAGGCAGGAAATGAGGGTAGCACCTTGAGTCTCACTGAAGGTAGCAAGGATTCTTTTTTCCAGTGACAGAAAACAGAACCAACCTGGCATCAGCCCAAAGGGACAACATTGGCTCACTCAGCTGAGGAGGTCAGGGATTGTTCCTTCTCCAGACAGGGCTCAGTTCAGGACTTCAACAATGTGACCGGCCTTCCATATTTTGGATCTGCCTTGGAACAGATTCCATTCTTAGCAGGCTCGCTCCTCATTGTTCCAAAATGGTTGCCAGAAGCTTCTAAGGCCACCTGCTTCCTTATTCATATCCAGTGGGAAAGATTCCTAGAACTGAATCTCACAGGTCTTGATCATGCTGACATTGGTCACGTGCTCTTTTATTAATTTACCTGTCACTGTGCAATGGGAAATGCTGATTGGCTAAGTTAACTTGAGCTTACCTTGGAGCTGCCTGTGGGGTCATTTCTACTCAAAAGCATGGCTAGTCGGTTTGGGAAGGAGGAGGGGAGGAAACAGATGGTGGAGAAGCAACTAACACATGCCACACCACCCCTCACTGGAATTTCTTACCATTCCTCGGGCCATACCCTCACTTCTCCTTGATCACTGATCTAAAAGCCTTTGTGGAGACTCCAGCTCTATCCCTCCATATGCAACCCTTTGTATCAGTCAGGACTCTTTGTTTGCAAGGGACAGAAACCCACTTACAACTGGCATGAGCCAAAAAGGAATGGTCCCACACAACTGTAAACTCCAGAGAGAGAGAGTGAGAGAGAGAGCTGGTGGAATTAGGGCCACATGGTTCCAGGGACTCCTCTCCATCTCTCAGCTCTGCTCTGGTGCATGCAACTATATTCTTAGGAAGTTTTCCTCAGTGACTGCAAGGGTGGCCTCCGCAGTCCGGGCCCTCATCCTGTTGGTTTGGCCACTGCTCCCTGGTGCGTACAAGTCAGGGGGAGGAAGGGAAGAGAATCATGCCATCTTCCCTTCTGTGGTTAGGAGGTGCTTAATAAACCCTGCAGAACAGGGGCTAAGTCCATTAAGCGTCTGACTTTGGCTCAGGTCATGATCTCACGGTTTGTAAGTTCGAGCTCCATTTTGGGCTCTCTGCTGACAGCTCAGAGCCTGGAGCCTCCTTCAGATTCTGTGTCTCCCCCTCTCTCTGCTCCTCTCATGCTCATGCTGTCTCTCAATAATAAATTCTTAAAAAACACGTTAAAACAAAACAAAACAAAAAACCCCTGCAGAACAAACACAGAATGCGGCTTGAGATTTGATGCCAAGATCACAACTCCTGTGGATGGAGCAGCTACCTATGGGAGGGCTTTGCAAATCTCATTTTCAAGAATAACATTTAAACTAGATAAGGGTAAGGAAATGGAAGCCCAGAGATATGAAGCAATTTTCCCAGGTCACACAGCTGCTGAGGGGTGGAGCCAGGACCCTCACCCACATCTGGCTGACTCTAAAGCCCCTGGCTTTATCTCCCCCCTGGCCCTAACTCTCTCCCCTCTCCCCAAATGTGAGCTCCAGGGACCTGCAAATATCAGGCCGGCTGTCTTTGATTTGGTCTCCTTTCTCACCAGCCCTTGGAGTATGGGAAAAACCCACTTGGGTGAGCACCTGGGCTTGTTCTGGGGGAGAGGGACACAGTGTGTGCCACCTCCTGTGACACGTACCCCCAGCTGGTTTCCTTGCCGTCAGGGTCTTTGCATGTGCTGTTCCCTCTGCCTGGAACACACTCTCTGCAAGTCTCAGCTCCTCTCTCAGCTCCCCCGGGGAGGCCTTCTGTAAGTAGCTCCCACCATAAACGTCCCTGCATATTACACCACCACTCACAATCCGAATTGTTCCTATCTGTTAACTTGCTTATTATTATCTCATGCCTTTAGAATGGTAAGTTCCGAGGGAGTAGGCACTTTGTCCATCTTGCTCAGGGATGTGGGATCCTCAGAACCTAGAACTGTCCCCAGGATGTAGTAGGTGCTCAGGACTTGGACAATGGGAAGAGTGAATGAATGGCCTCGGAGTTCACTACGTGCCATTCTGATTTCTGAGGTGATTTTTTGTGTGTGTCCTACTTCTTGGGCTGGGACTTCCATTTGGCAGTCTGGCCTGTCTGCTGCCTGTCAGCCTTCAGACTGAGCTTCTGGGGTACCAACCAGGGCAGGAAGCTTTTTTTTTTTTTTTTTTCAGACAGTGCTTACCTGCATGCTAGGTAGTGTCCGCAGAAAGGCTCGTGTACTGACTTGCAGGAGAAATGCTCCGATGGGTCCCCAAGAGCTCATCAGCCTGTCCCTGCTGGCTGCACATCACCAATGTGGCCTATGAGGCAGCTTGTGATGGGTTTGGTAGTGGCCACACACCACGTGGATCTCCCTGTGGCCCCTGCAGCAGGATGGAGTGAGGTGGCAGGTTGGGGGCTCATGTATTTGTTGATCTGTGGCTCTGGGCCTCTCAAACCTCCCTGCTGATGCTGGGGAAAGTGAGGGCTCCTGGATCTCTCCTTTGTTACTGTGAGGTCCCTGCCCATGTCCCCACCCCCACCAGCATGTCTTGCTTTACTAGGGCCTCCCAACCTTTCCTTCACATCACCCCTTTTGTTGCCCCCATGCTTATTTCCCTATTTTTAGGACTAGCAGGGATTCTCCTCCATCCCTCTCTGTCATCCTAGAGCGGAGGGGACAAATGACCAGTCAAGTCATCTGGGCACAGGTTCAAACCTGAAAACTCCTGAGAGTTAGGGCATGAGTTAATAGCCAATTCCTGTCTTTTCTCCAGGAAAGAGGTAGAAAGTGAAATCAGAGCATTTGAACCAAGGTGAAGCCAGAGGGTAGGCGAGAGAACAGCGGCGTTTCTGGAACGGAATCCAAAGGTCTTAGGACGGCCTGAGAAGCCCCTGCTGGCCACCTCATGTCATCTCCTGTACCCTGAGCTGGCTGCAGGGTGGTTGGCTGGCCTCCTAGCCCCGCTCTCTTCCTACCACCCTGGGCTCACTGCTTCGGTCACTCAGCAGTTACCTCACAATCCACCCGAGCATGTGTCAGAAGGGAGGGAGGGCTTGTTGAACCCAGGTCACAGGGACCTGAGAATTTGCATTCCTAGTTTCTCAGGGATGCTGAAGCTACTGGTCCAGGTAGCTTTGCCTTAGTGAGGCTTGCTTTGACTCCTCCATTTAAAGTTGCCTGCTGCCCTCACCCTGTCTTTCTCCATGACAACCCTCTGCTTAGCTTTCTTAGTTTTCCATTACGCTTATCTGTAATTATCTTTTGGGTTTTGTTTGTTTGCTGTCTACCTCCACCACAACAGACAAACCTCCGTAAAGGCAAGGACATGTTTCCCATCTCCTGGGTACCGCAGCATTGTGGATAGTGCCTGGCACATAGTAGAAGTGCAATTAATATGTGTTGGATAAGCAAATGATGAGCATCCCCCACACCGTGATCTCCAGGGCTCCCCTTGCGCTTAGGAGAAAGGTCTCAGGAAATCTGCTCGAATTCAGCATGATGTGTGGAGCCTCTGTGGCAATAAAAATTCCGGAGCTGAATGAACGTTCCCTGCCCTCAGGCACACGCCCTGCTAATGAGCCAAAAGAGGCTATTTTCAAGCAGCTGAATGTTGCTTTTTCACCAATCTGTAATTGCGCTTCTGACACTTCCTTAGACAACGTGGAAGATGTAGGCAGAATTATTATTATTGTTGTTGTTGTTGTCTAATATTTATTATACACATTGTGTAGGATGAACCCTTTTACTCCGGAGTTCTAATCAGTGTCTCATTCCCTGAAGACAGTCTTGTGAGCAGCCTGAAAACCCACAGTCAGCCAGAGACCCCAGCACATCTGTGGGGAGCCAGAGATTCAGGGTGTTTTCCCGGCCCTGTCTGGGAGGCAGAGAGCCCCGGAGGCCTGGGAAGGGAGACGAGGCTGAGAGCACCCATGGGCTATTTTAGAAGCTCTCATCAAATTGTACCATGTGGAGGGACTGAACTTGAAGAGCATTTCCGGAAGTAAATGGTTTCTGATCTCTCGCTGCTTTACAGATGCCCCTGCCCTAAAATCTTCTTTGAAACCCAGCAGCAAGTCCCATACACAAATCTGTGACAGAGGCAGGACCACAGACTGTCCTGGACAGCTACGGCATCTGTGTGTGCCCTTCTAAGCAGGGGGTGGCAGAGTGGGGGGCTGATGGGTGAGGGCACAGAATAGGAACTTGCAGCCACTGTGATGGGCCCTCCCACCAGTTAAGGGTAGCTGCCCGCCCTCACCCCCTAGTCAGCTCCCGCACCCCACCCCATCCAGGAGTGATGGGGGTGGGGGGAGGGGTGGGGGGGTAGGGGTGGTGGCCAGAGGCCTGGGGGAGCTTCCACAGCAGACACACATTTCCTGCCTAATGGGAGGTGGTTGGGTTGATAATGAGCATTCCTGCTAATTTGGAGGAATGACTTAGCACCAGGAGGAGCTCGGGAAAACATTTGAATAGCGAGAGCAGGCAGATTCCCCCACAAGGCAGCAACTCCGAGCACCCTTCTCTTGCTTGAGCATTTTGTTCTGGCTACACAGGGAGGGACTGAGAACATCGGGCATGGCCTCCTTTGGACGGAAGGTGGGGATGCAGACGCCAGCCCAGCGCTGGGAGCTAAAGAAGAGAGGGAAGCTGCAAAACACAGGTTCTCCCTGCCCCATAATAATGGGCTCATGGTAGACAGGTGAACCTCCGGGTCAGGGCGAGGAGAGCATGCATGGGTCGTGGCCCAGCCGCCTCGCCACCAGGACATATACCTCCGTGCCCCACTGTCTTCCTCTGCTGCAGGGATTAAAGAAGACAGTGTGTGGGCAAGTGCTGTACACATTTTCTCATCCATTGAACACATATTTATGAAATACCTACTATGTGCCAGGTGTCATCTGGGCCCTGGGGGCCTGGTGAACATGTCCACTGAGGTCCCTGTTCATGTTCCACGTTCCAGTGGGGAAAGAAGAGGAGGATAGATAGGTAAGCAAATACATGAACGAGATAGCATCAGATAACTGCAGAGTAGAATATAAAACAGAGATGTGCCGGTGAATGCCGGGGGCGGGGACAGCAGAGGGAGGTGGCAGTTAAGCTGTGACCTGAGAGATGATGAGAATTGGGGAAAGGAGCCTACCAGCCAGAGGGAACAGCAGCGGCAAGAGCCCTGAGGTGGGAAGCAGCGTAGAAGGTTGAGGGGCGAGGGTGGAAAGGAGGGAAATGATTGAAGCAGAGGGAGCAAGAATGTGAGAAGGATTCAGCAGTGAAAGGAGTTTGCATTTCACTCAAAGTGTAATGGGGAGCCATTGGAGAGCCTCACATGCGGAAATCCTCATTCTGGTGGACATTATAAAAAAACAAACAAACCTACCACAGGATGCTCTTTCAGAATGGAGAAAATGGTAGAANCACGGCTGGGGTGGAGCCAGCGGCATCTGCTGGTAGATTGCATGTAGGAGGGGATGAGCTGAAGAATGTCTGGATCTGGAGCCTGAACCAGTCCTGGAGACAAGGAAACATGTGGGAGGCAAGCAGCGTGCCTGCACGGGCGCCTCACACAGGGGAGTGGGCCCAGGAATATGTGTTTTTAATGACCGGATACCCAGGTGACTCTGGGGGAGCTCTGAGCTCTCAAATTCCAAATGAAGGCTGAAATCTGTGTGTATAAAAAACACAGCCTGGGGGTTCTGGCTGCAGAGTAAGGGACCAGGATACAAAAGTTTAAGCATAGAAAACTGCTTCTCATTTCACTCACTACTACTCTCTCCCCACGAAGCCAAGAAAGGGGAAACCCCATAGTGCCCTCCTTCAGAAAGAATGTAGATACCCTTACCTCCCCAAAGGTCACTTCCCTTCTGACATTCTGAGATTTGGAAGGTGGAGGGAATCTTTGAGATGCCTGCTGCCTGAGTGTGAATGGGGGAAATGGGCAGATACGAGGCTGACACCTCCAAACTATCGGTGATTCCAAGGAACCCGTGCAAGATCTCAGTCCTACCTGGAGTTGACTCAGGAATCAAGACGACCTGAAAGATGGCAGCCTAGCCTCACAAGGTTCATTTTTCTCACATAAAACAAGTCTGGAGGTTGGCAGTGTAAGGCTCCTCAGACCCTTTGTGGTCATTTGGGACCCAGGTTCCTTCTACTTGTCCATTGCCCTTCCTGGCATAGCTCCTATCTTAGATCACCTCATGGTCCAAAATGGCTGCTGGACTTCCGGTCATCATGTCAGGCTGGAAGGAGGAAAGAGCAAAGAGCCTTCATCTCATTGGCCAGAATTTTGTTGGAAGACCATACCTAGCAGCAATGGAGGCTGGGAAATGTAGGGGCTTTTTCTTTTCTTTTCTTTTCTTTTCTTTTCTTTTCTTTCCTTTCCTTTCCTTCCCTTTCTTTCTTTCTTTCTTTCTTTCTTTCTTTCTTTCTTTTTTTGCTGAGCCTTTTTTCTAGGATTCTGTAGTGATACAGAAGGAGGAGTGGATGTTGGAAGGCAGTTAGCCATCTTCATCCCAGGATATATATTTTTTTAATGTTTTATTTATTTCTAGGAGAAAGAGAGAGAGACAGTGTGAGCAGGGGAGGGTCAGAGAGAGAGGGAGTCACAGACTGAAACAGGCTCCAGGCTCTGAGCTGGCAGTCAGCACAGAGCCCGACGCGGGGCTCGAACCCACGAACCGTGAGATCATGACCTAAGCGAAAGTCGGATGCTTAACTGACTAAGCCACCCAGGCACCCCCATCCCAGGATATTAATAGTGACCTCAAGTAAGTAATGTCAAGGCATTGCCCTGCTTAAAACTCCCTGAGTCTCCAATCACCTGTACCCCTTCATCCTGGCTGCCACAGCCCTGCTGACTCCAGCCCCACCAGCACCCCCCTAACTCATCTCCTACTGTCTCCTGCTCCCTGTGTGTTGGCGCGTTCAACATGTCAAACTTATTCCCACCTCAGGGACTTTGCACTTGCAATTCTCCCCACCTATAAATCTTTCCCCCAAGATCCTTACACAGCCAGCTCATCTCATCATGCAGGTCTCAGCCCAGATGTCACCTCTTTAGAGATGCCTATCTCAACCTCTCCCCCCGCCATAGCCACTCTCAGCTCCACTAACCTGTTTTATTTTTTTCCAAAGCACCTGGCACAATCTAAAGTTCTGTGTTTTATGTTTATGCTTCTCTCCCTGTTTATACACAGAGATAGATAGATAGATGCAGATAAAGGAGAATTTTTATTTGTGCTTCCTTCTGTGCAGTAGGGTTGAGTATAAGAAGGCTCTTGACAAGTGTCCCCACTTTAGTGTGGCCATTCATGTTAGGAACTCACTTGGTGTCACCTTGTGGAAGAGGTGGTTCCTCTGACCATCACTGTGCCTGTCTGTTCATCTCGGAAGAATGGTGACTGTGGCTGTGGAGTCCTGACTGTGCTGGACCACAAACGCTCCAGTTTTCTCCAGTCTACGCCTGGGATTCATAGACATCCTGGGATCCCTAGTTACTATCACCCTAGGGATCCCTTTGCCCTCTCTTCTGGGCTGGTTCTCCTGGTCCCTGTGCCTCTGGTTATCTTCTTTCATGTCTAACTCTCCCCCTGCCCCCCACCGCCATGTTGTGGAACACAGGCTCCAGAGGCTTCCTGAGAAACAGCAGAAGAGATTTTAATTTTTTGAGATCCTGAGTCCCTGCAGATGCCTTTTTCTCTCCTATCATTTGATGGATAGTTTGCCTGGGTATAGAATCTGGTTTAGTTATAATTTTCAGAATGTTGAGAGCATTATGCCGTGTCTTCTAGTCTGTCTGGAAACTTGCAGACTTCTCTTTTTTGTCCCCAGGCTTCTGAAATTTTGCAACACTGCATTGGTGTGGGTCTGTTTTCATCCATTGTGGTGAGAAGTTTGGGTCTTTTCAGTTTTAAAATGTGTGTCCTTCATTCTTGAGAATTTTTCCTGAAGTATTTAATTTACAATTTTCTTTCCTCTCTGTTTTCTCTTTCTTCAACCTCTGTTCTTCAGCTGTCGACTCTCTTGAATCGATTTCTCAATATTCTTACCTTTCCTCTCTTATTTTCCATTTCTTTGTCTTTTGGCTCTATTTTCTGGGAGATTTCCTCATATTGGCCTTCTAAACCCATCTATTCCTTTTTTAAAAATCACTTCTTTCTGCTTTTAATTTCCAAGAAATCTCTTTTAATTCTCTATTCTCTGAATGTTCCTTTGATTAAAGCTTCATGGATTTAATATCTCCTCTTATCTCCCTGGGATTATTAATAATAATCTTTAAAAAGCTTTCTGTACCTTGCACAGCCTTTGTTTCTGCACACTATATCTTCTATTCATCTGCTTTGTTTGCTCTATTCCATGACAGAGGTGTCCCTCAGATGTCTGGTGACTTGTGGTCACCAGATCATGATTAAGTACCAAAATGCTGATTAGAAGCACTGAGACCTCGATGGGCTTCTGGTAGGGGATCCACCAGTGTCAGTGCCTTGACGTCTTTCACTTGGGGTGGGTCAGATTCCTAAGAGAAACTCTTCTAGTCTCTGCCTGGGGAAGAGGTCCGTTCTGGTGGCTTCTGGAGCCGAGTAGGAGAAGGAAGCTGGGTGGCGGCCAAAGTATTCTGTGTCCCACTTTCCATACAGCATCTAAGCTCTTACCTGTGCCTTGCCTTCTCCTGAGAGAATAAGCTCTGGACTTATGCTCGGGAGTTTAGGGTCAGTTACCTAACAGCTTGGAGTGAGTTGAGGATCCAGATTCCCACAGATTACAAAAGACTTTGCTCTCTTCTCTTTGTTTTAACTCTCATTCATCCTGATTTCCAGGTGTCCCTGGGGCTGCATGTTCCTGAGGCTTTGGGACCTGGGATGAAAGCAGACTTGACTGTCTTCTACGGACTCCAACGACTACTGTCCTGTCTATCTGGGACCTTCCCTCAGGTATCACTTCTCCCTGTTTCCAGCTTCCAACATTATATCGCCACCATCTCCTCTTTCCTATTGAGTTGATGTTTTTTAAAAAATCATTTGCTGTAGTCTTAGTGGGAACTGGAAGGGAGTGCAATTACATATAGGTGTTCAGTCTGCCATGCTGCCTCCTCACCTTACAACTGCGGGGCAGGGAGTGAGAGTTCGGGGCCTCCTGGGGAGATCAATAGTAGCCGCACATCTGAAGCGCATCCTTTGTTTACAGAGATCCTCACTTTATGAGGCTCACCTCCTGGTGTGGGCACTGAAAATACACACACTTTCCTGTTGTCCCTAGCAGTCAGCCTGAGAGTCTGTACCCAAGACCAGCCATTAAGATGCTCCTCACCCTAGAACTGACTCGGGAGCTAGTGAGCAAAGAAGCAGGGGAGAATCTTCTGTTTGGGGTAGCAGCAGGGGCTATTGCTGTGTTCCGTGCGGGCTGTGGTGGCCACGGTCAAGGTGTTGGCTGTGTTGTCCCCTCTGGCTGGGTTCTTAGCAGGATTTGGACCACAATGAGCTAAGAACCCTGAGTGATGCACACAACCGACTGGTGGTAGGTGGGGGGCCACGGGGAGGTCGCTAATGTGACACCATGTCCTTTCTGTGCTGTCAGTTCTTACTCCATCAACCCATGTGAGGCTGCACCTGGGGCCTCCCCAAAGGGCGTCTTCCCCACCTGTAAATTTTTCAGAGCTCTGTCCTGCTCCACTTCTCTAGACTGACCCTCTCCTGCCCTTCCCAATTCTTGACACTTGACCTCCTGTCCTTTATCCAAAGGCAATCCCCACACTGGGGCTGTGTCTCCTCAGCTGAAACAAATCCAGTCGCATAGCTCCATCTGCTCTGACCATGTTTGTGCCTCCTCGGTTCACCCAGGCCATGTACTCTGTCACCCAGAGGGGAATGCCCCAGCCCTTGGCCATGAAAGTCATCTCAAACCATTATTTCATATTTAAAAATTTACTAAGTCATATGTTTAGGCCTTGTTTTCCCCCCTAGAAACATGAGCGTCTCATCTCTTCGTGGCCAAGCACAGGGCCGGGCAACGTGAAAATGTTCAATAAATATCTCCCCACATCCCCGCTCTGTTGAAAAAATAAAGTGCTTATGAACCCATGTATGATTTACAGACACAAATGTTGGTAGCGAAAATTATTCTTTCTTATCTGAGCTTAGTTTTCTACTAGCTTTTATTGTAAAAACAATAAAACATGAAAGGAAGTTTTGAAAAAAGAGGGAGAAAATCACTCATAATTCTACCAGCACAACTATTTTAATTCGTGTGTGTGTTGCCTTTAAGCCTTTTTCTACAAGTGCCCACATGTTTACAAGCTCCAGCCCCTGAGATCCAGCCCAAAGACCACTTTCTAGGGCAGTTTTCTCAGACCTCAAGTAGCCCCTTCCTCCTCTGTTGCTGACCTTCTCACCCTCAGAGGGTCATTACTTGTTTCCGGGTCACTGGGACCAGGAACTTCCTGGGGACAGGAATTGAGTCCCTGTGCCCCAAGCCCAGGGCAGGGCACGTGCTGCTGCTTCTCATGGTCACAGTTTTGTATTCTGCGCTGTCACTGCACATTAGAACAGATGCCTTTCCTCCTGTTGCTCTGTAGTTTTCATAACGATCATTTTTAACGGCTCCAGAATATTTCATCAAGTGGATGTTTCATAATTTAGTTAACCAGTCCCCTACTGGGGGACATTTGGGTTGTTTCCAGGTTTTTTTTTCCCTACCACAAATAGCGCTGCAACAACCGTTTTTGTGCAATATAGTTTACTTCTCCTTTTGAGTACATTCATGGAATTCCTGGGTTGAGCAGGTCCCCGTTTCAACCTGGAAACTTGGTGAGTTTAAGCCCGTCTCAACCTCACAAGCGGAACAGAGAGGCCCCCCCAACCCTGTCTCCCTTCGGCATAAACACATCCTATGACTACTATCCGGATCTGTCTCCCTCGCTCAGCTGAGAGATCAGGGACTGAGTCGTTCTTATTCGGCGAATGTTTATTAAAGCGCTGTTTAGTCTTGGACTCTCTGGAGCCTGATGTAAACCTGGTGTGTCTGAGGTGCTGGCAGCATTGGCCTGATGCGTCTGCCGCCTCACGTCTTTGCCCCTTTCTCCCGCACCCTCTCAGTGGGCAACCACCCAGCGCAGTGCGCAGTTCGGTGGTACTGCTGGTTTTGGCCTTATAGGTAGACCTGGGCTTCCGGCTGGCCGGTCAGAGCACTGCACGCTGCTTGCAGGGATTGGCTCTGGGAAGGTCACATGATCCTGTCAGAGCCAATGAGTTGCGACCTTGGGATATTTGAGAGAGAAGCCTTTTCCTCCGATTGAACTCAGCGCTGGGAGGATGATGGTTGACGACGCAGTATCGCCGATGTAATATTGACCGTGAGGCACTATTGATGGTGGGACGTTGAAGCTGCCTGCAGCCATTTTGCCATCGTACAGGGAGACCCCACCTGAGAATGGTGTCAAGTGCAAAGGGAATAGAACGAAGAGAGACAGAAAGCACATCCCTTTACTTATTCCTTCTCCATCTATTTGTTAAGCCCCACTCTGTGCCAGGCCTGTTGTCTACCCTGGGGAAACAACCATGGATGAGTCTAAGCGCCGGTCTCACCGAGCTCATGAACACTCTAGTGGGGGAAAGCAATCTCTACAAGTAAGCCTATATATAAACCAGAGCCACTTCAGTTATGGGAGCCACTAGTTGCCCTGTCTGGTCCAAATTGGAACGAGACTCACTGTCACTGGCTCCCTGAGGCCCGATACAATGTCGTTGGGTGAGCAAATAGGTAAGGGAATAAGCAGGGACTGGAAGTCTCTAGAAACATATGCCACCCCCAGCAGTGACTCAGTAGCCTGGGTCTCTACAGTCTCGTCAGTGCCTGGTATTATCATCAACCAACTTTCAAGCCTAGAATTTGAACTACAGGGAGGAAACAAAGGATCCAGGGAGAGAGAAAAGGAGACGGGCCTCTCCTCTCTTCCCTCAAGTTCTCGGCACTCCTCCACGTACAACGGGGTCGGAGCCTGCTTTGTTCTCTTCTCTGAGCTGTTGTCTTATGGTAGGTTGTGACATTTCCACCTGGAGGTGTCTCGCTTATTGCTCTGGGGACGTTTTTATTTTTTTATTTAAAGAGAATTTCCATGGCAGTCTGTGCCACCAAGGGCCGCCGGGAGCCCCTGGCAATATGATTCTGTCTGAAGAACAAAGAGACAAATTTGCAGAGGATCAAATGCAAAGGCATCGTGAGAGAAGGAGAGGGCTGGGAGTTACAGATGAAAACTGTGCCAGTTCCAGCCCAGATCTGTGTGTTTTGCTGAGATCTGAGAGCCATGAATAATGGAGGATACACACACAGCCCGGGGTGTGTGGCTGCTGGATGTGTGAGAGGAGATGGGGTCCCCCCAACCTCGATGAAGATATGGCCTTGCCACGAGGAAGTAGGGCCCGACACGACCCCTCCAGGCAGGGTCACTGCAAGTGGAAAGAGCAGTGAGGAGAAAGAGAATGGGGTTAAGGGGCTGGAGAGCCTGCGGCCAAGGGGGTTCTTTGTCCTGCTGCGGCTGCATGAGTGTGAGGGAAGCTCAGGCCTAGGAAGAATACAATTCTAGGTTCCCAAAGTGGGCTCCAGTTATCCCTTGGGATTTAGGGGAAATGCAGAGGACACAAGAGTTCTCCTCCTGGACCCTACCGGCAGGTGTGCCTTCTCTGCCAGGTTCAGGAAGGAGACTGCAGCCTAGTTTGGGGGGTGAATGCTCTGTGATCCTTCTCCTGAGAGTCTACCTGTCCCTTGACCTACTCTGTACCCCCATCACCCTCTGTTCAGTTCCCTCAGCTTGCCTTCCCTTACCACCCAGCACCCCTCTAGGTCCCCAGGCTCACCCTCCAGGCTCAGAAACCTTTCCCTAAGCACCCCTGCCCTAGTTTCAGGCTTCAGTCCTGAGGCTTCACCTTCTTCAAGCTCCTCCCAGCCTCCACGTCCCAACACCCCTGTCACAGGCCCTCTTCCCTCCCCGCTGTTCTAGTCTTCCCTCCCCTTTCCTGGAGCTCCCGGACCTCTGGGGTGGCTGCCCCACGTGTTTCCACAGTCTGCCTGCCCACCAAGTCCTCGCCGGGATTATAGGCTTGCACCCTTTGCAAAGCTCTGAGACATCTGTTCTCGCCCTGTCCGGTGCAGTGCAGGGTCCCATCCTCCTGGGAGTGGACTCTCATCCTTCTTTTCTGGCGCCCACTATCAGAAACTGCATCCTGACAAGTAAGAGCCAGCCTCTCTCTGTAGAAGCTGAATGCCAGACATTTGCTCTCTGGGCCTTCCTGACCACTAGGATCCCCTCTCAGTCACACCTGCCCCACCTAGGCAGTGTCACAAAGAAAGTGGGGACCACACAGAATCCGAGAATGTGTTTATTGATGGACCGTGGCTGCACTGGCTGCAGAAGCACTCTCCTCTGACTTCCAGGGACAGCGGGGCCAGGACCCAGGGCCCAGCGGGGCAGGTTGAGGTGTCAAAGCAAGAGTAAGGGCAGAGGTGGCTTTGTGTCTTTTGGTGTATGTCCAGCCTGTAAGCATGATGAGCGGGCCTCCCAGAGGGTCTTTGGGGGTGCAGATATCCTTTATTTTTTTTAAGTTTATTTTTATTTATTTTGAGAGAGAGATAGAGAGCAAGTTGGGGAGGGGCAAAAAGAGAGAGAGACCAAATCCCAATAAGATTTAACAAGATCTATCAACATTATGAATGTGTATATCCTTTGACACAATAGTCCCGCTTTGGGGAGTTTATGTTACTCCTATCCTACTCCGTTATTACAGCCGGGAGGTTAGATCTTTCCTGATCAGAACACAGAACCCATTTTCATCTCCAATCAGAGAGCCATTAGGCATTCTCTCTCCTTTTTTTCCACAGTGTAGTATTTCGTTGTGAGGACAGGCCACAGCTCACCAAGCCAGCCCCCTCTTGGTGGACACTCAAGTTGCTTTTGACTTTTGTTGCTCTAGTGCAGCGGATGCCTTCTGCGTACACCATCTCGTATGTACAAAGTAGAACACCATGCACTATATCAGGTAAGAAAATAAGATATGCCACAGGCTACAGGTCACGCTATGTTTTGCACAAGAAAGAGAGACAATGAGAATGTCTTTATATTTATTATACTTCCATAAAGATAAGTCTGGAAGGGTAGACAAAAACCTAATAATAAATATACTTGCCTTTTGTGGTCAGTGGAGGGGATGGGGAACTGAGTGACAGAGGTAGAGGTGGGAGAGGGACTTCCCCACTCACCTTTAGTTTTGTTTTGCTTTTGGAACCACTTGACTGTCTTTATTTATTTATTTAATTTTTTAAATGTTTATTTATTTTTGAAGGAGAGAGAGAGAAACAGAGCGTGAGTGGGGGAGGGGAAGAGAGAGAGGGAGACACAGAATCTGAAGCAAGCTCCAGGCTCTGAGCTAGCTGTCAGCACAGAGCCCGACGTGGGGCTCGAACCCACGAACCATGAGATCATGACCTGAGCCGAAGTCGGACACCCAACCGACTGAGCCACCCAGGTGCCCCTGTATTACCTGTGTTTTAAAAACAACAACAAACGTAGATGAGTGTAGAGGTGGTACATAGATACATAGATGTGACCCAAATCCGACGGTGACAGTTGATGGCTGAATTTGGAAACTGCTCTGTGTTACGGCTATGGGCTGTTTCTTACGCTCAGACTATTCCTTCACCCACGGGAGCCAACAGGGAGCTGGGGAGAGAATTGGGGTGGCACCTACAAATGCAGACCCCCTGCCCGGCTGAGTGCACGTGATGGCCTGCGGCTCACACACCCGCCCCCAGCATCCTGTTCCTTGCTGTCCAGCTGTCCACCGTGTCTAGGGGTATTGATGGGGAGACCCCTTGTGGAAACTGGACATTGTAAATCCTGCTTCCCTCCCAAGAGAGAAGACTTCAGAGGGACCGGCCCAGGTCAGGGAACTGTTCCGATGACAGCCAGTGTTGGGTTCCTATCCTGACAGCGGCCACCTGTTCCCAACAGTGCAGTGGATCCGCTCGAAGCATGGGAACCCAGCAGAGCAGACCACACCTTCATCCCCAGATCCCGACATTTGTGGAGGCTGAGCTGGGCACACAACTTAAAGTCTCCCCTCTGCAGCCAGCATGGGGGCCTTTGGCTTCGGGGAGAGAGCCAGAGGGGAGGACCATGCGCCATGCGCCCGTCTTGTCTCCAACTGCCTTTGTTCTCAAATAAACACGCCAGGGCTGCCTCCCCTCCACCTGAAAGCTGCTTCTGCTGGAGAGAGAAATCGTATACAATCTCTGCTTTAGCTGTACAAAAAGTCTGAAATTGCTTGGAGACCAGGCAGGAGGAAGCCTGGGCAAGGCTGGGGGGGAATCTGGGCGGGTAATTGCGGGTCATCTATCTGCCTCTGTCAGCGAGTCTGCTCGGCAAACGTTTGCAGAAAGGACTTGGTGAATTTGCTCCCCCCCCCCCGCCCCATCTTGCATTACTTACTCTTTCCTCAGCAGCTGTAAAACCTTTTTCTCAAAACTGCCCTCAAGCATAATGAACAGGAGCGGGTAAGAAAGACAACCCCCAAATGATGCACCGTGGTCTGTCTCAGGGTCTCCAAGATGAGCTAACAGCAGCCAGAATCTGCTGTGGGGGCGGTGCAGACCTGAGCGCTGCAGAGGACCCCGGGGCCCATAGCATAAATGGGTCTCAGTCCCTTCCTCCACCACCCCCCTCAGGGCAGTGGCCCCAGAGGAGAGGTCTGAGCCTCCTCCAAATGGACGTTGGGGCTTAGAACCCACGGCCCACCCAGCCCCACAGGCACCCACCTGCATTCCTGCAGTAACCCTCCAGCACCTTGTCGAAGTGAGGGGTCAGGGACAGGAGTCTGGTTGCGGTAAGGCTGTGTAGTGGATGCGATGCCGGGGTGACCAGCCCAGCTCCTCAGAAGATACAGGACCAGAGACCACTGGGCAGCCCCAAACGTGGCTAATAGAACCAGAGCTTGGCTAATAGAACCAGAGCTGTACTCTCCTTTGGGGGCAGGGGGGCATCTGGGGGAGGAGGAGCGGGGGGGGACCCTGGGAGGTGTGGCGAGGGAGCCCGTGGGGCACTGACAACGCCACTTGCTCACAGAGTGACCAGGGCCACCAGCGGCACAACTAGCCCTTTCACCACAGGCAACATGGCCCCGAGGAGCCCTTGGCTCAGTCTGGCAACATCTCCGGTCTTAGTTCCGTCACCTGCACAGTGGGAATAGCACCAGGGTGACAGCAGCAGGGTGTGTCCATCGTATGCCCCAGCACTGTCTACAGAGGCTGCCGTCTCCTCCTGGCCAGTTCGCCTCGGGTCGGGGCGTGTGGCACCTGGCCTGTGCGGTTGCTTAAACAGCAGGTGTGAGTGTAAAGGTTCCTGCTCGAGATGGACACTTTGCGTCAAAAGTATCCCTAGAGACAGTCAATGCCCAGGTCCTCTTTCGTACCACCCTGAAGTGATGCCCAGAGAGGTGACGGGGTCACACAGAGGTGGGGAGACCCCAGATGGGAGCGCAGGTCTCCAAACTGACTCTGGGGCGGCCCGCCGTCTTTCCTTTCTTCCTGGGCCGCAGAGTGCGGGCGGGCGGCAGGCACGGCCTCCGTCTGGGACGTGTGGTTAGTGTGTGAGTTTCTGGAGACTCCCGGCTCTTCTCCACAGGGAGTTCTAGACCCCTTGAGGCGGCCACTCTCCCCGCCCCACCAGCCTCCCTGGCCCTCTTCTCTACCCAGGAGGGCAGGATGGAACCAAGGGCTGTGAACCCCAGACATGGCCGGCCCACCTGAACCCCACCCTCTGAGTGGACCCGCTTCAGATCTGGGCCCAGGTAGGGCTTCCTGGCCCAGTGGGGGGCCAGTCTCTTCCACTATGCCCTTGACACCAGGCTGTTTTGTTTTGCCCTCTTTTCNCTCAACAGGATTCCAGAAACAGGAAACACTCACCCTTAGGGCCCAGGGGCCTTGCTGCCTCTTGATGGGCCCCATCCCTCATCTAAGCCCCAGTTTCCTGGGCTTTAAAATGGGCCAACAGGGGGCGCCTGGGTGGCTTAGTCGGTTAAGTGTCCGACTTTCGCTTAGGTCATGATCTCGCAGTTCGTNTCTCTCTCTCTCTCTCTCCTAGAAATAAATAAAACATTAAAAAAATAAAATAAAATAAAATAAAAATAAAATAAAATGGGCCAACAATCCACAGGTTGCAGGTTGCCCCAGGGGCTCAAGAAAGTGCTACAGGAGGAGCACCTGGGTGGCTCAACTAAGCGTCTGACTTCGGTTCAGGTCATGATCTCACGGTTCGTGGGTTCGAGCCCCATGTCAGGCTCTGTGCTGACAGCTAACTCAGAACCTGGAGCCTGTTTCAGATTATGTCTCCCTGTCTCTCTGACCCTCCCCTACTCACGCTGCCTCTCTCTCTCAGAAATAAATAAAACATTAAAAAATAAAATAAAAAGAAAGTGCTACAGGGACTGGCATCTTCTCTGACAGGGAAGGAAGGGGCTATGGGCAGGCCCGCTGGCTGGGGCCTCAAGTTAACAAGCCGCAGATTCAGGCCCCAGATGATGGTAGACTCCGGGGAGGCTCTGTCAGGATGAAGAAGGATGACATTCGTCACTGAGCCTCAGTGTTGTCATAGTCGAATCACACTCTCTCCTATAGTCCTGGAGTGTTCTGTTGGCAATCCCTGTTAACTCTATCCTCAGGGTCTGTCCGGCACCCCACTGTCCCGTCTGCTGTGACCCCACCAGCAAGCACCAAGTCTCAGCTTCTTCCTCCTGCTCCAGGCTCTGCTCCAGCAGCCCGCCCCTTTGCAGGTATGCTCTCACGTTAGGACTTCTGCCTTTGATGTCCTCTTTATCTGGAAGGTTCTTCTCAGATCTCCATGTGCCTTGCTCCCTCTCTCCTTGGATCTCTGTTCCAATGTCACCTTATTAAGGGGGAGTCCCCGAACCACCCAGTAGAAAAGAACCACCTTCTTGACTTGGCTCTGCTCTGTTTTTCCTTCATAGCCCTGAGGACCGACCATTTACATATTTATTATTTCTCTGCCTCACCCTAAATGTAGGTGACTATGAAAACAGAGCCCTTTGTTTTTCCCTGACATCTCCACAGTGCCTAGAACAGTGCCTGACACATAGTACGGGCCCTATGAACACATGCTGAATGCATGAATGAATTGTTAAATGTAAGTATTGAAATTATCCTACAGTTTCTGCAATGCTTTGGGGGCACTTCTCACATTTTTAATGTAAGAGGACTCAAAAAAGTAGTTTGAGACTCTCCTGCCCTCTGAGAGCCTCGGAGGATTAGCACAGCTATAGGTAGCTGAATCTAGGTGTCCTGTCCACCCCAAGGAAGGAGAAGGACTGAGTATAGCTGTGGTGACGGGAGCAATCAGAATGGTGCAGGGACTTCAGTGAAGAGGTTGGTCAGGCACTGGGGCAGACTGGAGCACACATGCCCACCTAGGGAAGGAAGGGCTGCTAACGACAGGCCTGTAGATGGTGCTCTGCACACCCGCAGGGGGCGCCAATCCCAGAGCATACAACCTGACTGGTGCATCCAAGTGCTGTGCAGTGCACATCCTGAACGCCTGTCCATGGCAGCTCTGACAGGGGCATGCTCACTCAGCTCCAGTGAATTGCGGCCAGATGGGAAGGTGTGTTAGACTAGCGTTCACCAGTATTGGAATTTTGTGTAACTGGAGGTCACAGAAGACTACTTCTCAGCTGCCTCGGGATATAGGTGGGCCGTACGATCACATCCAGTCAACGGTAAGGGAAGAGAAATCAGCTGTGTGTAACATGCTGGGGCTTTGCAATATCCACGTGCTCTTCTCTTGTCTTTCCTTGAAGCAGCAACCTACAAGGCCAGGTGTCTCAGATGCCACTACACACTGGTGGTGTCTTCATCAGTCTGGATCCCTAAGTGAGTGTGTGGAGCAGAGCCCTGATCCACTTGCATATTAATGACCCACTTCCAATTAAAGATACTACTCAATGTGGTGCGGGCCAAGCAGAGCACCTCTGCAGCCCAGGCGTGGCCTGCTGACATAGGCATCATGGGCTACACCGTAGGACCTCAGAGGACTGTACAAAGAACATGAGCTAACTCAGTTCTTTGCACTTTTCTAGGCAATTTCATACATGCGTGGGCGTATCAGGACAGAACGAGACTCTCTGGTCTATGATTAACTGGAAGAGAATGCCTGCGTACAAACAAGAGAGAAAGAAGGCAACAGTGTGGCTCTTTGAAAAGCTGCTGAAAAGCTGCACTGGGGCGTTGAAGGCCTGTGACAGCTCCAAGACACTGGCTGAATCTGCCCTGAGTGATGTAGGCAATGGTGATTAAGAACTCGGCTCGGCTGCTGGCTGTGTGACCTTGGGCAAGTCACCTCCCTCGCTGAGCCTCTGTCACCTTGCAGGGAAGTCTGGGATTATTGTAGAAACCGCTTCTCAAGGCTACCAACAGTAGGAGGACTCCCGGGAAGGGGTCGGTAAGTGCCAGAGCGGTTCCTACCCTCCTTCTGTCAAGCCAGTCAGCACACAGAGCTGGCTCCCAGCGTGCTCCCTCCCTACCGCTGCTCTCTGGGGAGGCTCCCCAGGGAAGGTGCCAACATCGGCCTTCCTGAGACACGCAGCCTTGGTGCCCCTGGGTCTGGTCAGTTGCAGGCTGGCTGTGTTCCTTTCCCGTGGCTGCTGTCCCAAATTACCACAACTTTGGTGACATACTTTTTCATGGTGGTCAAAAAACCACATACCCTAAAATGTATCATCTTAACCGTGTTTAAGGGTGGAGTATATTCACGTTGTTGGGAAACAGAGCTCCAGAAGTTTTTCCATCTTGTGACACTGAAACTCGGTATCTTGGTGACTATTAAGACAACACAGATTTATGATCTCACAGCTCTGGAGGCCAGAAGGCCGACATCAGTCCTCTTGGGCTAACGCCAGAGTGTGGGCAGCGCTGGCTCCTTCTGGAGGCTCTTGGGGAGAATCCGCATCCTTGCCTTTCTTGGTTTCTGGGGGCCGCCTGCCCTCTGTGGCTTGAGCCACCTTCCTCACCCCACTCCAGCCTCCTGCTTCTGTGGTCACATGTACTTCTGTGTCTAGTCTGCCTCTGCCTGCCTCTCATAAACACACCTGTGACTGCTTTTAGGGTCCACCCGGATAATCCAGGACAGCCTCTCCTTCTCAAGATCTGTAACTTCATCACCTCTGCAGGCTCCCTTTTGCCACATATGGTCACACTGTCACAGGTCCCAGGGATTAGGACCTGGGGATCTGTAGGGGCCACTATTCAGCTGCGACACTGGCCACTGCAGTTTGCTCAGGGTCTAGGTGACTTCCCTGGCAGCCAGGAGGAGCAGGTAGGTGGGCGGTGGGGCGACATGCCTGGGATGGAGGGTGTCCTGGCACAGGAGAGCAGCAGGACTTGGGGCCAGGCAGCCTGGCTCTGGCCCTGCTCTAGCCTCACCTTCTGTAATGTGGGAGCAGCTTCTTCCTCCCACTCAGCTCCTGCAGGACCATTTGCTAACCAACAAAGCACTGGGGATGCAGACAAAAATTGCTTCTCTCATGGCACTTCTGTTCTAGTGGGGGAGATGGAGAATGAAGAAGACAAATACACGGAAGGAGAGGCAGTGGGAAGTGCTAAGGAGAAAAAGGAAGCAGGGATGGGAGAGGAGGGTTGGGCAGGCCCCTCTCTGAGCTGTGAAGATTCAGTCCACACACATTTATAAGCATCTATTATGTGCCAGGCGCTCTTCTGGGACCGGAGACACAGCCAAGAACAGGCCAAGACAGACCTGGTCCCAGTCCTGGAGGACCTCCTGTTCTAACAGCAGGGATCAGCCAGGGAGAAGATGGATGGGTTGAGCTCAGATAGCGAGGAGGCTATGACAAAACTAAAGTGGTGTCCTCAGCGAGAGAGTGACGGGGCCACATCGCACAGGGTGGATGGGGAGGGCCTCTGGGAGGAGGTGACCGCTGAGGAGAGAGGGTTCCGGGGTGGAGGGACAACAAAGGCACCGCAGCAGTGATGCTCTGAGAATGCCCAGTGCAGTGTCTGTGTGGGCAGGTGCTCAGTAGGAAGGAAGGAGCAGGTGGGCGGGGTGAGGGTGGGGGGCTTCTTGGTATTTGGACATCGGCTCAAGGGCTTCATGACCCACCTTTTGTGGACAGTGCTTCCAAGCTATCAGTTGGTCCCAGCCATGGACACACCTGAGACAGAAGCAGGGGAAAGGCTGCCAGCACCTGGTGGCCACTGTAGGTGCCGTGAGGGCGGAGCTAGACTGACCCAGGCCTGGAGCAGCCCCTGTCAGGAAGGAGCTGGCCTTGGGTTCCCCCGCTCTGTGCAGAGCCCTGTTCCCGCATGAGGGCTGGTTTCTTTAACGACACCATCTGTCTGGCTTTCCTCACTCCGCTGAGCCTGATGGGGCCATCCATCTCCCCCATCCCCATCCCCGTCTGTCTGTCACCACAAAGGGACCCTGACATCTCTGCCAGGCTCAGCGGGGGGCCGTGGCAGGTTTGGCCTCCGGCCTTCCTGTTTATTCTTCTCATCTGGCCACATCTGTCCCCCGTGCTGAGTCACTCGCTCCATCTGCCTGTCCTCGCTGTGGGACAGCGGCCGTCTCTTCCTGGCTCTCCCTGAGCCACGTGGCCACCCACGCATGCATCGGGTGCCAGCACACGCGTGGGGCTGGGACTGCGAGCAGCTCTGCGGCAGGCTGCCTGTGGGGCGGGGGTGGTGTCCTTCGGGGCCAGCCTCCACTTGCCTCTCCTCCTGACCCCGGAGGGGCACATGGTACATCTGCCGACTCTTAGACTGGCTGGGCCCTATCTAAGGCCACAGCCTGGCCCAGCACAAACTGAAATGCTGGGTATAAGGCAGGGCCTTTTAATCTGCCTCTGAGCACAGAAAGGAGAGGAGGGTGAGCCTTTCAAGCCAGGATTCAAGTCCAAGCAGGGCAGTTTCCAGGACCTAGAGCTCTGAATTTGGGCAAATCTTCCCCAGTGTGACTTTCTTTATATTTTTTGAAAAACAAACAGTTTGAGGGGTGCCTAGGTGGCTGAGTCAGATAAGCTTCCAACTTCGGTTCAGGTCATGATCTCAAGGTTCCTGAGTTCAGCCCCACATCAGTGCAGGGCCTGCTTCAGATTCTCTGTCCTCCTCTCTCTCTGTCCCTCCCTTACTCAAGATAAATATATATATATATATATATATATATATATATACACACACACACACACACATACATACATACATATATACACATATATATATAATAAACATTAACAAATTTAAAAAAAACGTTTTGAGTATGGGGAAGTATAACACCATCATATACCCCATAGGTCAAGCACCTATTTCCCCCTTCCCCTAGCAACAGCACCCTGAATTTTCCTTGAGCCCCTCCCCCTAATTCCCGGGATTTGGGCAGGGCTGACACCAGGTTGCCTCCAGGAGAGGGCACATGACCAAGAATTAGCCAACCGGAACACTGCAACTACCCCCCCTCCCCAAGTGATTGGTTCAGGGGCACCAATCCAGGCCAATCAGGGCCAGAATCTTTGCTGAACTTTTCCAAGGCTGGGGGTACTCCTTTCCCCTGGGTCTGGGAGTGAGTGGGTTGTGGAATGGGAGCTATGGCAGCTGCCAAGTGGTGAAAGCCAGCCTGCGAAGGAAACTAGCACAGAGGAGAGCAGAGCCAAAACACGGAGAATGAGAGCAGTTTTAACAAGCCCCTAGATCCAGCTGGGCCTGAAGCCAGCCCACCTCTGGACTTTTCCATTATCTCTGCCAATACATTCCCTTTTACAATGTAGTTCGAGTTGGGTTCTGTCACTTGCAACCAGAGAGTCTTTGATACATTCCTAAAAGGGACTAACACCTGCCTGATATGCAGTAGGTACTCAGTAAGTATTTATTTTAAAATAAGGCCTTTGTGAGCAAAAAAAGCCCTTCTCAAAAGCTAACATATCATAGGATTCCATTTACATAACATTCTCAACATGGAAGTTACAGAGATGGCAAGCAGATTAGTGGTTGCCAGGGGTTAGGGACGGTGGAAGGGAGGGAGGTGGATGTGACAATAAAGGAGGGCACAGGGGCATCTTTGTGGTGATGGAGCAGCTCTGTGTCTTGATTGCTGTGGTGATTTCTGGAATCTCCACAGGTGATAAAATGACAGAACCGATATGCACACATTGTACCAATGCCAGTTTCCTGGTCTTCATATTATCCTGGAGTTATGTAGGATGTAATCATTGGGGGAAAGTGAGCGAAGGGTACATGAGGCCTCTCTGTGCTAATTATGCAACTTACTGTGAATCTATAATAATTCCAAAATAAAAAGGGAAACTTTTGGTAGGCTGTCATAACCCAGAAGTTCTTGGACCCTAAATGGCAGAGAGCGTGGATGTTGGAATCAGAGGGATGCGAGTCTGAACCCCAACACAGCCATTCGTGAGCTGAGTGCTCTGAGGTCGGTCACGTCGCGTCTCCTCTCTCAGCCTCAATCTGTGAAATGGGGCTCATCGGCCTAACTTGTAGAGTGGTAATGAAGAGAAAATGAAATGTACCGTGAACCGCCTAGCTCAGTGCTTGGCATATGGTAGGCAATAAACAATAGCCGATAGATGCAGCAGGATATAAATACAAGGCTCAACAGGGAGGATGTGTAGTGTAGGGGTCAAGACTTTGGGCTCTGGAGCCAACCTCCCTGGGCTTGAATCCTGGCTCTATGGCTCCCTGGTTTGGTGACCTTGGCTAGGCTACTTGACCTCTCTGGCTCTCACTCTCTTCATCTGTAAAATGGAGACCTACTGTAAAATGGCAGCTACTTCATAAGCTAGTTTTGAGGATTAACAGAGACAATGCACGGAGGCCATTAGGGAGTGACTGGCATTTGGTGAGGACATCAAACAAAGCACTGAGCGCTGGATGGGTGGGGAGCCTGGCCCTTTGGGTGGAGGCAGGGGGGACACCTGGCCATGCGGTGAGCTCTGTAGCAACCATACCCCAGGGAAGGGCACCAGTTTCCCTGGAGGCTCTCCTGCAGGGTCCTTCAGCCAATGATGAATCACGCCCCTGGCCAAGCAGGAAATCTGATCCCGGGCACCAAGGCACCCCTGCTCAAGAACTCAGGCTCTCCTCTTCCCACTCCCATCCACTCCGAGGAAGGTGCACCCAGACCTGGACTGAACTTTGCACAGAATGCACTTCGATGTATAGCCTTTCAGGAGAAAGTAAGGCATGTAGGGCTTGCCATCCGTGAAAGAAATTATGGACACAGTGGGAGCTGGGAGGTGTGGCTCGAGGGGCGTGGAAGTTTCTCCAACCCCAGGCATGTATCTCATGGTTCTCTTTTGGCTTTGAGATGTCTGAAATTCCTTCATCACCATACCTATCCCTTAGGTTGAACGTTGCCCACTCCTGTGCTCTGTTCCTCTCTTAAATCTAGAAGAGTAACTAACACATGAAGCCCCTACAGGGTGAATTATTTTGTGACAGGGTTTGGGGTGAGGCCTGGTAAAAGTGGACAGAGGAGGGGCATAGGAACAGGAGGAGAATAATGCTGAAGGCGAACTTTGCCTGCCCTGGTTGGCTCTTGGTGATAATCTATTTAAAGGCATCCCCGCGCTGTCCCTGTTGATGTAGATGCATTTGAACAGTTTCAGGGCTGCAGTCTATTTAATGCAGCTCTGAGCCTGACTGCACAGGGGCCCAGAGCTAAGAGGAGGCCGGCTCCTGGCAATGCTTAATAGCGAGGTGAGCCCGTGGAGCTCCTGAGTGGGAGGAGCAGCTGAGCCAGGCAGCAGTGACCGCATTTGGCCACCCAGTGCTTTCTGCTGCTGGGATGATGGAGCTGAAGGTGAAAACTCCTGCCCTGGGGCCAGGCAGGAGCACTTGTGAGAAGAGATTCTCAATTTCAAATGAGCTGGGGATGTGGTGGGATGGAAGAGCCTTTATTAAGTAGTGGCTGAGAGTAAGCCAGCATCCAAGCTGGCCTTAAGCATACAAGGGGGTATGTTGGTTCATGTGGAAACCATCTTCAGGAATGGCTGGATCCAGGACTTCCTGTGAGAACATTTAGTAGTTCCTGAGACCACATGCTCTATTTAAGGTGGGGGGTGGGGGTGGGGGTGGGAGGAAGAGCAAGTCTCTGGCCAGGTATTCTCTGTAAGTCTTGAGATTCTTTCTGACCAATCACTGTGGTGGAAGGACAGGATATGCTATGTTTTAGCCCACTCCAAGGGGCCAAGAGAGATGGGGAGCGTATCAATTTTATTCATGCCTCACAGAGGGCAGGAGGCACAGAGCAGAGATGACCTGGCTAGGAAGAAAGCAGAGTGTTGGCTGATAATGACAGTTTAGCCTGTGTTCACATGCTTTATCCAACTTCCCCTTCTCAACAGCCTCTGCAGAGATTCTTCTTCCCATTTGACAGATGAAGACGCTGAGGTAGAAGAATTTGCCCAAAGCCACATCCCCAGAGAAGGATTCCAGCCTTATACTATTTGGTTTCCAGTACTTTCCAACCCCTCCTGATTCAGCCCATCCTCTCCCCACACCCCCACCACTGCCCTTGATATTCCAGAACATTTGGACTCCCAGATTTGGGACCTAGGTATTTCTTCCAATTTCCTTCAGTGACATGCTCAAGGTCATACAGCCAGTGAATGCAGAACAGAAACTGGAATCCATGTCTAATTGTCCCATCTATCCCGCTGCCTGGGAATCTGGTCTTAACTGTGGGGGTCCGGTGTCCGTTTGCTTGCTGGCCTCAGTCTGTCACTTCTCCATGGCCTCACTCAGTTCCTGAGGGCCCTGTGGCTCTGGCGCCCCAACAGAGGGGCTATGCTTTCCTGGGTCCCAGTGCTACAGCTATTTGCGTGTGTCTTACTGCTCCTCTACAACATTTTTCTTTCTCGCTAATTGCTTTGTTCTAATGCTTTAGAGGTAATTTTCTTCTGTTACTTTATTTCTACAGTTAACACCTCCAATTAATTTCATAGCTCTTGAAAGTTCTCACGTAAGTTGCCCTATAAACTCTTCCAGTTTAACCGTTGCGTGTGAGAACGACATCTCTGGAAGCCTGGTGATCTAGTCACGCCTACTGCATCCGAAGCACTTGAATACATTGGTTGCATTTGATGTTCATAATAGCTTTCAAGAGTAGCTTCATTTTACAGAGAGGGAAAATTGCGGCTCTGGGGCCCTAGAGTTGGGATTTGAACCACCCCCCCCCTCCTCTGTCCTGAGCTCCTGATGCAGGGAGAGCTAGTGGTCAGTCCCAGTTCCNTCAGCCATCCAGGCGCCCCCCTAGGTGCACTTCTGACCTTCTGGGGTGGCCCTGGAGTGAACTTGGTGGCCACGCCAGCTCCACCCCCTGGTGATTCTCTGCCTGTCCCTGGATCCTGCTCTGAGACACTGCCTGGCAGGTGGGAGGATGTGAAATCCAGGGGAACACAGGGTCTCAGCACCTGTGCAAGGACCAGAAAAAAGAGTGGCGGCTCCAGCGTTTCCAAGGGAGAGGAGGGGGGAAATGCAACACCAGCTACATTTGCAGAGAAATAAAAAATGATTTCAAATTCTATTTTCCCGTCTCTCTCAGCACATCCCCTGGCGCTATTTTATCTAGTAAATAGGAGGCCTACTTGTTATTCTCAATTATGATATTAATTTTCTGGGTGACCCTGGGCTACTTACCTCACTACCCCGAGTAGGTTTCTCTATCTATCACCGCCCGCTCAAGGACAAAAAGATGTTCTCGCAGGAAGGGAGTGCCCTGTGTCTGAAACAGACCTGGGTCCTCATTACCCAGCAGGCACTGCAGGTGCGGGCACAGGGTGGCCAGTGAGGGGTGGCCAGCGTCTTGGCTTGAGGCACTTGCTCTTATTCTCTCTCTTTCTTTCCTAACCACAGACCCCTCCCTCCAGATTGTTTTTTGTACTTGTTAGCTTCACTGACTCTTCTGCCAACCTCCCTGTCCTGTTAGGTTCTGGAATTTTCTCCTCTTCTTCCACCTCCCAGGGTTGGGGGAGGGGTAGCAGCAAATTCCTAACTGGGTATGAACTTCCACTATCATGTGGTTGGTTAGATATTATTTTCATATATTTCTAGCCATCTCCCCTCCTTGGGGGGGGCAAGGTTGCCACGGGTAATTGGCCTCAAATTTGTTTACCTCAGCATTCAACGCTCCCTCTCCCTCTCTTCTCTCCCTCCATCTCCTCCATCCCACTGTGGCTCCCTAAGCCATCTGGAATCTGGCTCTCCATTTCCCCTTCCCCCACATGTGAGCTGGAGAAGGCCAGTTTGAGCACCGTGTGGGAGGCCCAAGCTTCCCTCCAACATGGGCAACTGGATTTGGAAAACAGCTCATTGGTGACAAAGGAAAAATACAAATAATGAACTGCAGAGACCCTGGGATGGGGCTTGGCAAATACAGATGAAACGAATCCCTGATGAAAAATTCTAATGATTTTTTACTCCTGTTCAGAACCGAAGACTAATTCTGAAATGCTGGCTGTCAGGAAAGAAAGGGTTCGGGTGACAGCTTCTGCAGGGCACAAAGAGCCCTGTGGCCTGGAGGGCCCTTGGCACTCCCACGGGCCAGCCTCTGCTGTCCGCTGCCAAGTTACTTTGGGGATGCTTTGGGAGGTAGGCAGGAAGTGTTATCCTTTGTTGTTGGTTTTGACAGAGAAGGAAACTGAGGCATAGGAAGAGGATTGTCTCTAGACAGTCCTGGATCTCGGTCTGTGAGGGTCTGAGGCTCCCATCTGGGTCGTTCCGCTGAACCAAGTGGGCAGCCTCCGCAGGGGCAAGAGATTTTCGCAGCTTAGGGAAGATTTCAGGTCAGATTTGTGACAAATCCTCTCTTGAAACCCTGGGTGACCATCAAAATAATTAACAACCTGAAGACCCAGTGGCTAGTCCATCAGAGCTGTGGCCAACCACGAGATGGAGCAGGTCCAGGGGGCCCTGGAGACCTGGAGAGGCCAGAGTAGCCAGGACAGGGGGGCCAGGGCCTCTGGGAGCAGAGGAAGCCACTACTCAGTATCTGAGATGGAAGCTTTCAATATTTTAGCAACTGGCTCATACCACCACGTGTCCCCGGGCGATCCTCAGCGCTGCTCCCACCACTACCTGGACATAGACCTGGCACACGGCTTGCATAGAAGCGAACTCTGCCATGCTGTGCAGCTTCCTGTCCTCATTTCCGCAGGCCTGGGAGGCCTGGAGGAAGGTGGGAGGCTGAGCTCTGGGTCATTCATCTGGCCAGACTCTCTGGCCTCAGGTTTTGTTTTGTTTTGTTTTAGCCTCAGTTTTCTGATCAATGAATTGGGAGCAACTCTAGCACTTTGTATCCTGGAACCTTGGGTGGAGAAGAGACCCTTGTCCAGTGCTGGTCCTAGAGCCTGGTGTGAGGCCACCACTCAACAAATGCTTGCCGTACTTCTGACTTCCAAACCTGCCTTTTGGTCCAGTCACCATCTTCTGAGAAACACGACCATTGAGCAGTGAGATGAGTTATCATAACAAACAGACCAGCGTCTGGATGTCCAGACAGAGCAAGGCAGCTGGGCCACAGCTGCCCTCTCTGTGTTCCAGGCCCCTTCTCCAGGAACAGGCTTACAAACCAGCTTATGGAACATCGCACAGAGCACGGTGGCCTTTCTTGGGGTTGTGACAGCAAAGATGAGACAGTCTGGCTCATTCCCCAGCTGGTCCTTAGCTGGGCCCTGAAGGACTCTATCCAGACCTCACATCCAGCCTCAGCTGGAACGGAGCAGGGCCGAAGAGAGTTGAGCAGGCATCGGAGTCAGTGCACTATCTCCTGAGGACCACACAGAGGGACCCTTCTACTTTGAAGAGTTGTACTTTTGGAAGGCAACCCTGTCATTTTGACACCAGGCTTCCAATCCCTCCCCCTCCCCCTCACATCGCTGCTGATGAGGTCCGGCTGGGCGCAGGGATAACAGGGAAGGACTTGCCCGGATGCCTTTCCTTCCCCCGCCCACCCCCGCCCGCCCACTCTGCCCACCTTGCAGAAACCTGCACTCTCAGATCCCGCAGATTACAAGCACAAAGCCACCGCTGCAGCCATCGTGGCCTCACTCTGGAGAGGAGCTGGGATGGAGCTGGGGGATAATGGGATGGAGAGGGATAATGGCTTTCCAGAGAATGCCACACGATAGCTCCTCTGGTTTCTGGCCAGGATACCACCCCATCAAAGCACAAGGGTCCTGGTAGCTCCCACATCAGAGTCACCTGGGGTGTTTGGTAAACATGCAGATTCTGGATTCCAGGACCCCACCTCGGTCCTGCTGAGCGAGAATCACTGCAGCAGGGCCATGAAACTGACCTTTCAAACAACTCCAGAGTCTCTTGCTTCGAAAGGTTTGTGACCCTTTCCCCTAGACTAGATGTCATGCTTCTGGGGACAGAACCCCCATCAATTTCCTCCTCTCCCACCCCAGACTACCTGAGTTTGAACCCCATCTTTGCCACTATGAGCTGTAGGCGTTTGGCTGGGCACATCACATCCCTGCCTCAGCTGCCTCATCTGTGAAATGAGAGAGAAGCAGAACCCACTGCCTCTGCTCAGCCTCCTCCAAGCCCAACTTCCCAGGGGGTGGAGAGCATCTTGCCTCAGGTAGGAGGTGTCACAGATGGGAGCCAGTCCCTGGACTGGCCCCTCTCCTCATTAAGAACCAGTGGTGATATTTGTTGCGTGGGGAGAGCCTCTACAGCCAGACACACACAGGACTTCCGATCCTGGCTTCACCACTTCTTGCCTGTGAGGCCTTGGGTAAGTCCTCAGCGCTGGGCATATCTCTCCCACAGGACAACCCCCACCCCCAACCCGGTTTTCACAGGGCGAGGAGCCAGACATCAACTCACAGACAGATCACTAAAACAAAGTAAGTGAAAAAAGTGACGTCGCTGTGAAGGCAAGAAAAAGAGGACCTGATAGACAACAAGGGTCTGGAGCCACCTCCCTGGGGAGCTGGCATTTGAGTCAAGACCTGAATGGCGAGTTATCACCTGGTGTCAGTAGTGGCAGAGTATCCCAGCAGAGGGGCAAGGAATGGGCACAGAGTGCCAAGGGAACAGAAGGGCGGCTGGTGTGGCCAGCAGAGCGTCATGAGGGAGGAGCCGTGGGGAGAGGGAGGTCAGAGGTCAGCAGGGGGTGGATCTTGCAGGGTCTTAGCATTAAAGTCACATGGCGATGTGGGGCCTCAGGCCCTATAAGGAACTTACGATTGTTCCCAAGTCTGGGCACTGGGATCCCATTTGAAGGTATCAGGATGGGTCTATTTAGACCACATCTCTGCCATGGATGACAGTAGAGAAAATCCCTTCCCTCCTTTGTTTCCTCAAAGCTAAATCCAGCCAGAACTTCTCTTTCAGGGGTCTTTTCAGAGGTCTTTAAATGTAATGCCCCAGGGAAGGAAAGAGCTGGTCATTTTCGGGTTTGGGTCCTGGTAGGACTTGGTAGCTGGGTTTGCCCCTCCTCCTTGGATGGCTGGGTTGGCCACTTGCCTCAGGGGTGCACTAACCCTCTCCGGAGGCCTGGCTCTGGGGACAGGAGTGGGCTGCAGGGAGAAGGAGCAGGAAGGAAGGAGGCAGAGGCAGTGCGGGGAGGGAGGGCGACTGTTGCCATGGAAGGAGCTGCAAGGTATTCTGGGATCAAAATTCTCACTGCAGAGGACTGGGTGGGGGGGCGGGTGGTTGGGGAAGGTGATGGGGAAGCCAGTGTCTCTTTTGTCCTTGGGGCTTTCTGCATCCCTGCAGACAGTGAATGGTCCCCCCACACCCCCGGAGCTGGGCCCTCCGCAGCCGGGGCCCCCAGCGGTCCCCTCCCTGTCCTGCCTGTCCGCCTCGTGCACAGAAGGCAGTGAGTGGCCCCTTTCCAGGAGGCCTGTTTACCAGCACGACAACAGCAAATTAGTGCTCTTAAAAGACATTCAGCATTTATCCCAGCAAACAAGCTCACCGCAAAGGGGGCCTGCAATGCCTTCTCCCCGGAATCTGCTGAACTGGGGTTTGTTGCGCATCTTAATCGACTTCCTTCCACCCACCACATTAAATGCATTTAATCTACTCTTGCAAATGGCTAATTTTGAAAATCCGCTTATCAGAATTAGGTCCTCAACATCCATATTTATTTACTTTTCATTTTCATAATCTTTCTTTCCCCACGTGTATGACTGAATTCCATTTTCTATTGTCTGGCTCCATCCCACAGGTCCCGGTGGGGGCGGAGAGGGGGACACAACGACCAGGTTGGGCACAAATTGGAACTATTGGAAATGGGGACATGGCAGGGATGGAAGAGCAATTCACTTCAAGGATCAGAAGGCTGGGTCCTTCCGGGTGGGGAACCATCTCTGGGAAATTTCAGAAAAGCCGAGGCTTGAGCAGAACCAGGTTAAGAAGATGAGAACGTCTTGACAGGCGCTGGGCTCTCGGGGCATGCCTCTATCTTCCCGGGAGAACCCGCGGCCGTGCGGAAATATGCAAGAGGAGAGCAGCCGCTGTTCCCCGCTGTCTGCTAGGTGCTAGGCCTGTGCTACGTGTCCGGTGTAGCTCACCCTCAATGTTCATGTCAACCCTGACAGGCAAGTGGGAGCCGTCACTTACCGACAAGAGAACTTGTGTCAGGATTCAAACCCAGGTTCATGTCCAGAGGCATGCCCTTCCCCTTTGCAACCTATTGTCAAGTGTGCAAGGCGTGGTTTATCCATTGAGGCGTATAAGAACCACAAGTGTGTTGGTGTAGGATGTGAGTCTGTGTCAGTTTCTCTGACAAGGGAGAGATGGGTGGCTTTTTGGAATCTGGAAAATGGCTCACACCGTTGCAGCCAGGAGCGTGGCCTCCCTAGCCGGGTAAGAGACCAGAAAGTTTGAGAAGAGTCCTTACAGAGCTGTGAAGAGGGGCTGGGCCATTTGACCCCTGAAGGAATTACTCATTTGCTGCTCTTTTTGTCATTGTTAGTCCCTGCCCCCAGCCCTGCACTTGTTTAAGAGCTTATTTGGGACAACATCTACAGCAGAAACCTGAGTTTTATTGTATTTTATTTCATTTCCTTTGGACATCGACTGGGCACCTCCTATGTGCCAAGAGATGGTATGCAGAATACGGAGATGGAAGGGATGAATCAAACATATTTCTAGCTACAGGAAGCTCACATTTAGTAGGTTTTAAAAGAAAGTCTCAGAACAACAAAGTATTAACACATACATCCAAGATAATTTTATTCTCTCAAAGAACAGCTAAGTTATTTTGTAACCACCTGCTCTGGCAAAATAAGTGGAGATTTTCAGATCTAATAGAAATTTCTCAGGCATAAAGCATTATACTTCAGTGATCGAGATTGTGACTGAATTGTCAGCAGGCCTGAGCTCAAGCTGCAGCTCTCTGCCACAGTTGCTGTGTGACCTTGGGCAAGTCAGAGCCTCAGTATTTTCATCTGTAAAATGGGGATTATGGTGCTATCTACCCATAAGATTGTGCAGATTTACATTAATGCTGCATGGGGTGCTTTTAGTGCAGTGTCTGACAAGGACGTACACCTAACAACTAAAGAGTAAACATTACTAGGTATAATAATAATATGTAAAAATAATTTACTCAATTAAGCTCAGGAAATAAGATTTGAAGGTAGAGAAATGAGCATTGGTCGACTGCTCTCTAACACTGAAAGCATGTTTATAAAGCACGTGGGAAGTGCATTTAGCTATCAGTGGGTCTCCAGTTTCTGATGCCAGGTGGGGAGTGAATGGCAAGGTGGACCCATGATTTACCCTTGGTAAGGGGACCTTTCTCATTACTCTACCCCCCTTGATTTCCTGCCTCTCTCCAAATTGAATGGTGTCTGTAAGATGCACTAGACTTGTAAGAAGCCTATATTTGATCCCCCTCCTCGCCCCCTGAGGGGAAGAACTTCTTGCAGAAGACAAAATTTCCTCCCATCCCATGTTGGGAGTGTGTGGGCGCACGTCTGCAGGAAGGGAAACAGTGGGAGTGTGTGTGTGTGTTGAGGCAGGGAGAAAGCAGGCGGTGTGTGTACAGGGAGACACCTGTAGGTGTGGGCGTGGGGATTTGTGAATGAGTGAGTATGTGTGTGCACCGGGACAGGGTGGAAGGGGGGCAGTGACCTAGAGAGAGTACGATGTTCAATAAAATCAATTTTTCCAATATCCACTATGGGTCAGGAGCCCTCCTGCTGGAGTGGGCCCGAGTACTGTGGGTGGAAGTGAGCTCATGGAGACAGGCTAATGTTCTCTATGGTGGGCTCTAAAGAGAGAAATCACAGTGCTGAGGGCCCCATGGGTGAAGGGGGGGGGAGGTTGGGCCATCAGGCTGTGACAGTGTGCTCAGGGAGGATGGGAGCGCCAGTAATGGGGAGAGAGGGAGGAGAAGCTCGTATTGGGGATGTGCACTGGCTTCAGAGGCGGACAAGGTAGAAGGTGGGGGCAGAGAGCGGCAGGGACACTGGCGGAGAATGCTCAGTTCAGGGCGATTCTGTGAGCAGCGTCTGGGCCTGCCATCGCCATGGTTCTGAGCCATTGGGGCGAGTGGGCACAGAAGGAGGGTGAGCACCGACCCAGAGAGAAGATGATGGCCCTGCTCTGGTGCTGAGGAAGCGGTGGGGACTCAGGGAGGGGAGGGGCGGAGGAAGGGCGAGGATCTGCAGTGACAGAGCTGCACAAATACCAGGTATTTATAGTATTATCTGTTGATTTTGAAAGCTGAGTCAAGCTGCATTTAAAATATGAGATTACAGACTGGAGGAAAGAATCAGGTCTTTTATTAAAAGAAAACAGAAAAGCTCAGAAGGAGGGTCTCCAGGTGGGAATGAACAGCAGGGACAAGAGTCTCTGGCTGGGACCTTCCCCTCCCAAATTTCACATCCTCCTTGATAAGAATTGTCATTTCTGTCCCTAGTACTATGGGAGTCTCCTATGATGTGGCCTCTTGCTCTAAAACTCTGGCTCAAGCAGAATAAAAAGCTTCCCAAGTTTCCTTCAATACAGCCGAGTAGGGCTGAAATTTTTTTAAAAATTGCACACATATACACACATACACTGACCCCCCATCCTCCAACACAGACACACCGGCCTCTTACTTGAACCCTTGGGAAGACTGAAGGTGTCTTTCCCTGATGCGTTCCACCCCGCTGTATCTCTCTGGCCAGCTCATTTTTGTTCACGAGTGACAGAAAACCCAACCCAAACGAGCTTATGCAGAAAAGGAAAAGTTTTGGTTCTCGTAACTGAAAAGTCAGAAGGTGGTCTTCAGACACAGGTGGATCCAGGATTCGATTGGGGTCCTCAGGACCCAGTGTCTCTCTTTCTCTTTGGGGCCTGTCTTCTGCTGGACTGGCTTCCATCTTGAGCTCAGCGTGGGGGCCCTCGGAAGCGCTGGGACTTCCCTCTGTGGTGGCAAGATGCACCTGCCTTTCCTTGAGTTCTCCTCTTTTTGGAGTCAGCTTCAGAAGGAGGATGAGACTGATCCTGAATGTCGTTGGCCTGAAGTGGACCTTTGCAGGCCAGCCACCGTGCCTGGGGTATGGAATGAACTGATCAGCTGGGGTCTCGGTCACTGCCTGCCCCCAGAGCCAAAAGGAGAATATGAGAGAAGGGTGAATAGATGCTGCCCAGCCAAACCTAAATGTCCACTGTAGCTGCAGGGGAGGCTGTTCTGGACATCGACTGCCCCGTGGCCCAGGGCGTGAAGCCCCTCTCCTCACATTCTTCTCTCACCTCCAGTGCAGCTGACGAGGCTGGTGGGGCCTCTGATTGGGAACCCAGCTTGCATGCTGCAACTCCCGTGTGCTCAAGGGAAAACCAGAACAGAGCAAGGAAAATGCGAAAGATAGGAAAGCGGTCCTGCTGATGATGGTGGCTGTCATTTTCTGGCTGCTTGGGATCTGCCCTCTTCACATATATCGCCCCAGATGTCCCCTCTGTATTTGACTCTGGCACTCACGCCCCAGGGCAGAAGCAAAGGTACTACCCTCCCTAACCCTTGATGCAGCCAGGTGCGGGCTTAGGGCCTGAGCTTTTCAATCAGATGCCTAAGGCTGGAACCCTGACTTTTGATCAAGTGTCTCAGGAACCTTGGGGACAGCAGGAGGGCCTGTCCTGTGGCCCTGTGGCCCTGGCTCTTCAGCAGTCACAGCACCAACCTGACAAGGCTTCGAGTCGTCCACCGGGCTTCCTGCCTCCTCGGCTTACATCCTGCTCATCTCCAGGCCTGGTTCCCCAGCCGGATGATCTGACAAGGGCCCCAGAAGTCATCTAATAATTCCCTGTTGCTCACATTGGCTTCAGCACCCTCCTGACACACTCCTAAAGTTCAAGTTTCTATCCAGCCAGGGCTCCACATCTAAGGGGAGACGTGGTCTAAAGGGAAACGACCTCTAGCCTCAGAGGGGAGATAACTTCACGAGCCCCAGGCTGGTTTCTTGCTTCCAGCTCCCAGCGAGACCCTTGCAGAAGCTGAACTCACGGCCAAGGTCAGAAGAGCCCCTTCTAAGAGGCTTCCCCTCTCTGGAACTTCCTGGCAGTCCTTGTTTCTAGTCTGAGCACTAAGCTCGTCCCTGACTCATTGGTGGGACTCTGGCAAGTTGCTCCGTGAATGAGCTCATGCACATTGAAGTTTTGATCAGTATGTTTATCTCCCACTCACCCACCTCTGCAGTAACTGAATTTCTTCTCCTTGCCCTTAGGGTGTCTTTCCTCTCCCAGCCTCCACAGCCCAGCATGAGTCACTTGCTGCAGAACTAGACATCCAAGCTGCATAGGCTCAAAAGCCACTGGCCTAGGCAGGAGGGAGGAAGACACCAAGGGACAGGGTGTCCTGCTGGCTGAGGCTGAGGGAGAAGGGAGGTGGAAGGGGAGCCTGTGCTGGATTAGCATCCCGTGCCTCTCTTTCACACTCACACCCTGCCTGTTTTGCTCCTCCAGGAAGACTGCCAGGTTGCTTCGTGGAAACTGCATGGCCCTGAGTAGTTTTGTAGGCATCTGTGGTCAGGAAGGGTCAGAGGTCAGCTGGCTCCCAATCAGTGCTCTGGATGGGAGTGGTGCTGGTCTGAGCTTCAGGAACGAGAGCCCACTTTCTCACTCAGGCCATCCTCCAGAAGGGAAGGCAGAGCACACCGAGAGGGGACAGGACATAGAGAGGAAAAAACGCTTCCTGCCCCCGGGCCACGTGTGAACAAGTTTGCAATTGCCCCAGGGACGACTAGAGGACGCAGCATCTTGCTCACAGGCTGAGAGCCTGCCCTGTGCATCTAGGAAAACAGGGGGGTTCCCTTTGGGGCAACACTCAATTCTGAACTTTGGCATCTGTACCAGAGTTATATCCAGAAAAGGAGGGATGGTGCGTGCAGTCACGGGGTGGAACTCAGCTAATTTGCATTCAAGTTGCTTAGAGGTTCCTGATCTTGTGGTGAGGTTGTGCCTGTCAATCACCTGGTGGGCCATGAGCTCCCCTGCGGCAGCTGGCAGCCGGAGCCAGGGTGCTCTCACCACAGGAGGAAAAGCTTCTAAAAAGAATGGCAAAGAGCACGGAGCCCCTGTGGTCCAGCAAAACTTTCTGGAAACTCTCCGGCCAGAGGTCTTCAAATCTGCCAGCAAGTTTCCCAAGATGAATTCAACTTGTCCAGCAGACCCCAGGCTGGTGCTTGCGCGGCCAGGATGGCTGGAGGACGCAGTGCTCTGCTCCCGGGCTGGGAGCCCAGTGTCTGGCAGAGACCTTGCAGGCTCTAGGTCTTCGTTCATATTTGCTGAGGAAATGAATTCTCTACTCCCAAGACAAGAAGCGACAGTTAGTTACCATCTGGCCTGGACATGGTGCAGCCACTCAAATGTCTGAGTTGCACTGACCACGTCAAAAATCAGAATTAAATCTATTCAGATGCCACCATTAAAAAGACCCAATGACATATTGGTCTGGCGGTTTGTTTTATGAAAACAGCACTAAAACGTTACCTATTTTTCACCCCGAGCTTGCTTGAAGTGCATTCCATTTTGGACTTTATAATTTATTTTAGGGCTCCCACTGTATCTTTGCTCTCAGAGTCTTGCCATTGCTCTGGGCAAAAAACAATAACCGACCTCAGAAGAAGAAGGAGAAAGGCTCTGTGTCGCCAGAGCACAGCCTCTGAAAGAAGAAAATTTTTTGGAGACCTCAGGTGGTAGCTGCAGCAAGCTGCCTTCTGTCCGGGAGGCCATCTCAGGCCACCTTTCATCAAAGGCTGCAAACACTTCAGCTCAAAAACAACCCACAGCCACGACGTAGGAAAGGTTCTGCTTCTGTGTGGGGGAATCAGTTGGCAATACCCTGATTCTAATGAGTAACATTGAATAATGCTTGGGCAAAGTTTCCTGGCTAGTGGGTAGAGGCTCTGGGTGTTCCGGCCATACCTGGCATGGTTGGGTGAACACCAGACCAGGGATCCGAGCCCTGGGGGCTACTCCCCAAGGGTTGAAGGGGTACCCAAAAAATGCTTTAAATTATAAGTGTTATTTGTTTGTGTTAATCTATATCAGAAAAAATTTCCTCATGCAGCAAACCTGTAATTTCACACATATGATTTTCTTTTAAAAAATTTTTTTTAATGTTTATTTTTGAGAGAGAGAGAGCACAAGCTGGGGAGGAGCGGAGAGAGAGGGAGACACAGAATCTGAAGCGGGCTCCAGGCTCTGAGTTGTCAGCACAGAGCCCAACAGCACAGAGCCGGACCCGGGACTCAAACTCACCAACCACGAGATTGAGATCGTGACCTGAGCCAAAGTTGGTGCATAAGCCATCCAAGCACCCTTCACACATGTTATTTTCAAGAAGAAACTAAAGGTATTTGGACTAAAAACAAGTGAGTCAATTTACTGGAAACATGTAATAATAGTACATGTGTGTGGTACATAGATACAGCAAAACTCATGGGGCTGAATGAGACGTTCTGAAGTGTAGGAAGAGTAGCTTTGTGCTACAATGCTGAGGTCCTAGGTATAAAAGCATGCACAGACACCGGGCTCCTTGCTTCCACCTCCTGTTAACAGTGATCAATGTTTCTAAAGTCAGAGAGCAGTGGATACAATACAAACCCACCATGGAATGTGGAGGTAAGATGTGGAAAGGAATTTTTTTTTTTTGTCTCCATAACCTCCTCCCCAGATTTTTTGTCTCATCTTTACAGAAGGAGATAACCAAGCCATGAATGATAGATCAAAAAGAAACAGATCATATGGTGAAGTCTGGCCCTCTCACCCATTTCACAGAGGAAGAAACCAAGTCTCAGAGGTGAAAGTGACTTGATTCCATGGTAAGTTAGAACTGGCTTCAGAAAGTTCTAGGTCAGAGACAAAGCCTCGGTTTCCAGACATGTAACAAATGGCTACAAATCAATAAAAAAAAAAAAGACTCAGTGGAAAACTGGGAAAGGACTTCAAAGAAAATACAAACGACATGTAAATATCAGAAAAGATGCACAACCTCATGCATAATAAGAGAAATGCAAATTAAAATTATCTTGACACATCTGCTTCTAGCTCTGATAGACTAGCTTGTATCAGACCAATCATCCTACTGAGAATAATTAGGAAAACTGGATGAAATTGTACAAAAACCACTGTTTGAAGATACTGGAGAGCTACTAAGGCTCCGAGATCCCAGAGAGAAGGGAAGCTTAAAGAAGGGAGCCTGGTATCTGGCAATGCTCTGCCTCTTGAGGCATTTTCTCATTCTAAAGCAGTAACAGAGAGGCTGAGAAGAGCTTCTGGCAACTTCATGGGGCTGGAGAGACAAAGATTGGAGTGCAGTTCTCTTAAGAAGCAAGGACCCGGCACACCTAAGTGGCTCAGTCAGTTAAGCGTCCGACTTCAGCTCAGGTCAGGATGTCGTAGTCTGTGAGTTCAAGCCCCACATCAGGCTCTGTGCTGTCAGCTCAGAGCCTGGAGCCTGCTTCAGATTCTGTGTCATTCTCTCTGCCCCTTCCCCACACATGCTCTGTCTCTCTCTGTCTCAAAAATGAATAAACATTTAAAAAAAAAAAAAAAAGAAGCAAGGACCCTATTTGTACACCTATGTTCACAGCAGCTTATTCACAATAGCTCAAAGGTAGAATCAACCCAAGTGGCCATTGACAGATGAATGGATAAGCGAAATGTGGTGTGTACCTAATTCTGACACATGCTACGACATCAGTGAACCTTGAGGATATTATGCTGAGGGAAATAAGCCAGTCACAAGAAGACAGACACTGAAAGATTCCATTTATATGAGATATCTAGAGTAGACAAATTCATAAAGACAGAAAGTAGTATGGTGGTTGCCAGGGGCAGTGGGGGTGAGTAGAAGGGGGAATGGGAAGTCATTGTTTAATGCGTACAGAATTTCAGGTCTGTAAGATGGACAGCATTCTGGAGGTGGAAGGTAGTGATGGTGCACCCAACAATATGAGGGTACTCAGTGCCACTGAACTGTACATAAAAAATGTTTAAGATGGTAACTTATATGTTACACAAAGAAAAAAAAATGAAACAAAAGAAGTGAAGTACCTGATAAACAGCCCAGGCTTTCCTTTGAGACCTAAAGGACTATACACTAGGAGTAAGTGGTCCAGAATGAAACCAGCTCTCACTTGGGGATGGCAGGCCTGTTTCAAATCATCTTGATTCCCAATTGGATGAATGCAACCTGAAGTGATTGGTGCTCCTAGCTTAGGCAAAAGTAAAAGTAAATTCTCCTTGGAGAAAGGTAACATTCAGAGCCTCGAATTACCTTTTATGTTCATCTATTATGTCTGATAGTCCATGAAAAACCAAAATGTAGAAATACAATAATGAGACAAAAATCAAGAGAAAAACAACATATTATAAACATATCACAGGGATCTAGATATTTGAGGCGTCAGGGCTAGACTTTAAAATAACCGTAATTACTCTAGTCAACAAATTAGATGACAAGAAGAATTTCAGCAGGGAACTGGAAACTATCAAAAAATAATCAAATGGAAATTCTAAAAATGATAAAAGGAGATGATAAATTTGACAAAAGATGTGCAAGATCTGCACATGTAAAACTCAAGACATTGCTGAGAGATTAAAGGAGATATAAATAAACAGAGAAATATATGTGTTCATGGATCAGAAGACTCAATGTGGCTAAGATGTCAGTTCTCCCCAAATTGATCTATAAATTCAGTGCAAGATTTTTTTTGTAGAACTTGACAAGTTGATTCTAAAATTTATATGGAAATACAAATGATCTGAAACTGTCAAACAGTTTGAGAAAGAAGAGTAAGTTGTGGAACTTACACTCCTGTATTTCAAGACTTTATTATAAAGCCACAATAGTCAAGATAGTGTTGTATTGGTATAAAAGTAGACCTGTAGATCAATAGAGCAGAAAATGAGTCCAGTAGTAGACCACGCCAATTGATATTTGACAAAGATTCCAAGGCAGCTAATGAGAAAAGGATATTATTTTTAAGAAATGTTGCTAGAACAATTGGATAACCATATGCAAAAAGAAAAAAAAAAGCACCTTCACCCTCACCTCACACTATATACAGGAATTAACTTAAAATGGGTCATAGATCTACATATAAAAACTAAAACTATAAAGCTTCTAGAAGAAAATATTAGTGATTTTGGGTTTGGTAAAGATTTCTTAAATATGCCACCAAAAAATGAACTATAAAAGAAAAATCAATAAATTGAACTTCATCCAAATTAAAAATATTTATTCTTCAAAAGACACTATTCGTTTGGCAGTGTTTTAAAAAGTTAAATATACACTTGTATGACCCAACAATTCTAATCCTAAAAGAAAGGATAGGTCTACACAAACACTTGCCTGTGAATAATCATAGCAATGTTATTTATAATAGTCGAAAATGGGAAACAATCCAAATGTCCATTGAATGGTAAAACATACAATAAATAGTACTTAGCAACAAAAAGAAATGAGTTACTGACAAATGCAACAAGATAGATGAACCTCAAAAATATTTTACCAAGGGAAAGAAGCCAAGCTGAAAAAAATATATGTTGTATGTTTTTATTTATGTGAAATTTCTAGAAAAGGCAGAACTATAGATGAAGCAAACATATCAGTGATTGTCTGAGGCCCATGTTGGGAGTAAACAGTGACTATAAATAGGCACAAGGGAACTTAGGAGGGTGATGGAAGGTTTCTAAACCTGGATTGTGGTGGCAGTTCAACAACTGTACTCTTTACTAAAAGTCATTGACTTGTACACTTACAATGGGTGGATTGATGATAGGTAAATTATACTTTAATAAAGCTATTAAATGTGGGAGGAAAAGATAGCATTAAGAACATTAAAAGACAAGCCACAGACCAGGAAAAAATATTTGCAAAACATATATCTAACAAAAGACTTGTATCTGGAATATATTAAAAACTATTACCACTCAATAATAAGAAAATAATGAGACAAACTCAATTTTTTAAATGGGTATTTATTCAGACACTTTGCCATTGAAGATACATGTTGTCAAATAAACACACAAAAGGATGTTCTGACAACACTAGCCATTGAGGAAATGCAAATTAAAATCACAATGAAATTTCACTACGATGACTAAAATTAAAAATACTGATCATACCAAGTGTTGATGAGGATCTGGAGCAACTGGAACTTACATCCACTGTTGGTGGGTATATAAATTGGCATATCTATTTTGGATCATAATTTGTCACTTTCTTAAAAGGTTAAACACACAACTACCATAAAATCTAGCCTTTCTACTACAAGGCGTTTGTCAACAGAAATGAAAGTGTATGTTGACCTAAAGACTCGTAAGTGAATGCTCATTTGTAATAGCCAACAACTGTAAAAACCCAAAGGCCCCAAATCCAAAATCATCAAGCATTAGATAAATACTTTGTAGGATATCCATATAATAGACTACCTTTTAGAATTAAAGAGAAATGAACTATTAATACAACATGGTTGATACATATTGATGCATCGGCGTGGATGAATCTCAAAATAATTATGCTGAGTTAAAAACAAGCCATACCAAAAATAAATTCAAACTATATCATTCCATTTATATAAAATTCTAGAAAATGCAAATTAATCTATAGTGATAAAAAGCAGACCAGTTATTGCCTAAGGAAAGGGCATAGGGAGGGACAGATTAAGGGCACAAGGAAACTTTTGGGGTAATGGATATTTTCACTATATTCATTATGATAATGGTTTCACAGGTATATTCACATGTCAAACCTGATCAAAGTTTTAGCATACTTTAAATATGTACAGATCTTTATTTATCAAATATGATCCAATAAAGCTGCATAAAATGGAAAATATAATTTTAAAACACAACTAAAAGCAAGAACTAAGTAATTGGATTTAGATAACTGCTGAAGGGAAGATTGTGGAACTGTTAGGATCAGAATGAAATATCCCAGATTGATGAATGAAAAAAATATGGAAAAGAAAATATGAGAAAGAACGTGAGGGACATATGAGTCATGTAGTAAATATTTAGAATCCAGGAAGAAGAGGAAAGAGAAGATAGAAAAGAAGAGTAGGCAGTAACAGTATTTGAAAAGATCATGACTAGGAATTTTCTGAGAAAACATACAAAAGAGAACGTGCCAGAGATTCAAGCAGTTAGGAAAACCCCACCTAGGTATATCAGTGTAGAACTACTGAAAATCAAAGACAAAAAGAAAATCTTAAAGGCAGTCAGAGATAAAATGCCAATTACTTTTGTGTGTAATTTGTGTGCAATTCAACAGGCTAGTTGTAAATTTTACATAGAAATACAGAGGGTGAAAAATAGCCAAGACAATCTAGCAAATGAAAAGCAAAGTGGGAGGACTTGCATTGTTAGATATTAAAATTTAACATAAGGCTACAATCACTAAGAAAGTGTAATTTTTTTTTTTTTTTTTTTTTTTTTTTTAGAGAGACAGCGTGAGCAGGGGAGGGTCAGAGAGAGAAGGAGACACAGAATCTGAAGCAGGCTCCAGGCTCTGAGCTAGCCGTCAGCACAGAGACTGATGCAGGGCTTGAACCCACGAACCGTGAGATCATGACCTGAGCCAAAGTCGAACGCTTAATCGACTGAGCCACCCAAGCACCCCAAGAAAGTGTCATATTGGCACGCAGGTAGACAAATAGACCAATTAGACAATAAAATTCAGAAAGAGATATACACAAACATGTGGAAGCATTGTTTCTTACAACATTGATACCACAGAGCAGTGAGAAAAAGATGGTCTTAACAAATGGTGTAGTGTCAACTGGATAGCCACATGGAAAAAAATCTATCTCATCTCTTATCTCACACCATATGAAAAGTGAAATAACAAAGCTTCTTGAAGATAGCATTAGAGAATTTCTTTGTGACTTTGGGGAGGGCAAATGTTTATTGAATGGGACATAATGGCACTAGCATCAGGGAAAACACTGATAAATTAGATGATATTAAAACCAATTACTTCTGTTCTCAAAAGACACTGTTAGGAGAGTGGAAAGTCCAGTCACAGAGGTGAAGAACACATTTTCTGACATATTACTGGCAAAGGACTTCTAGCTAGTACAGAGGAAGAATTCCAACAAATCAAGTAAAAGAAAGAAGACAATAGAAAAATAGGCAAAAGACCTGAACAGGCATTCCACAACAAGGACTATGGCATTGGTCTATAAATGCTTGAAGGGCGCTTGGGTGGCTCAGTTGGTTAAGCTTACAACTTCAGTGCAGGTCATGATCTCACGGTTCATGAGTTCGAGCCCTGCATCCGGCTCTATGCTGACAGCTCAGAGCCTGGAGCCTGCTTCTGATTCTGTGTCTTCCTCTCTCTCTGCCCCTCCCCTGCTCATGCTCTGTGTCTCTTTCTCTCTCAAAAATAAATAAACATTTAAAAAATTACAAAACCACATTGAGATAACCGTTACAAAAATTAAGATTAACTTTACCAAGGGTTGCTGAATCATACAGTAATTCTATGTTACATTTTTTTTAAGGAACTGCCATCCCGTTTTTCATAGTGGTTGCACCATTTTATATTCCCACCAACAGTGTACAAGGGTTTCAGTTTCTACCAACTATTATTATTATTTGGTCTCTCTCTCTCTCTTTTTTTTGTAGTAGCTATCCTGATGGGGGTAAGGTGATATCTTACTGTGGTTTAGATTTGCATTTCCATAATGATGAATGAAGTTGAGCATCTATTCGTGTATTTATTGGCTATTTGTATATCTTTGGATCTTTGGAGAAACATTTATTCAAGCCTAAGGGAACACTGTTTCTCTAGTCACAATGTTTCTGACACCACATGTATGGGAGCTTTCCCTCCATACCAACTAATTTATAACTATCTGGACACCAACTAGGCGTCTTAAATTTAATTTAATTCTGACACTAACTCTCCAGAGTTAGCATCAGACTCCACAGGTTAAGGCCTCAGTTCCACAAGACTGCCCACTTCACATGCCAGTCAAAAGTAATGGGTCCTCAGGGTATCTACACTTCTGTCTGACTTGGCTACAAAGTTGGATGTTCCCATAGCACCCCAGAAGGTTCAATAATTTGCTGAAATGGTCACAACACTTGAAAAATTGACTTACAGTTGCCACTTTATTATGAAGGATATTATAAAAGATATAAATGAACAACCAGATGAAGAGGCAAATAGGGTGCCTGGGGGCACCTGGGTGGTTGAGTCAGTTAAACGTCCAACTTCAGCTCAGGTCATGATCTCATGGTTCGTGGGTTCAAGCCCTGCGTCGGGCTCTGTGCTTCAGCCTCTGTGTCTCCCTCTCTCTCTGCCCCTCCCTCACCCACACTCCGTCTCACTCTCAAAAATAAATACTTTTTAGAAGGGTCCTGAGTGCAGAAGCTTCTGTCCTAATGGAATTGGGATGTGTTGCCCTCCAGCATATGGATGTGTTGGCCAAGTTGGAAACTCTCTGAACCCTGTTGTTTCGACTCTTTATGGGAGTTCCGTCATGTAGGCACGATTGATGAAATCATTGGCAATTGGTGACTAGCTCAATCCCTCGTCCCTCACCTCTCCTTGGAGGTCTAGGGATGGGAATGAAACTTCCAACCCTCTATTCACACGGTTTGGTTCCTCTGATCACCAGTGCCCATCCTGAAACAATCCAGGGGCCCACCAAGAGTCACCTAATTAGCATACAGAAAAATACTCTGCTCTTGAACAAGTCTACTTTTTCCCCATTGGAGCCCTTAGCACATTTAAATATTTTAAAAATATTTTTATTTTTTTACACCCAAGTAGTGTCTACACCCAATGTGGGGCTCAAACTCATGATCCCGAGATCAAGAGTCACACTCTCTACCAATTGATCCAGCCTGGCACCTCTAGATCCCTTAACCTATTAATCATAGTTATTTTAAATTCCCAATCTGATCATTCCAACATCTCTGCCATATTTGAATCTGGTCTGATACTCGTTCTGTCTCTTCAAACTGTATGCCTTTAAGCATACCTTGTAATTTTTTGTTGAAAGCTGGACATGATATACTGAATACCAGGAACTGTGGTAAATAGGCCTTTAATGATGTGGTGGTAAGGGGTGGGGTGAGGGGAAGAGTTCTGTAGCCCTGAAATTAGTTCTGTCTTTTAGCAAGCCTGTGCCCCTGGGCTGTGGCCTTTGCAAATATGTCTTTGTTCTCCACCACCACCGCCCCTTCCCCAAACTCACCTTAGATGGAACAAGAAAGAAGTCTACAACTGGGCTGCCATTGAATATTTTCCTCCCCTGACGCTGAAAGCTAGTTGGGGCTGGGGTTGGGTATTTCTCTCCCACCAGGTCATTTAAGCTCTGGCAAAATAGTTTCTCTCAAAGGCACATGGGCTTTGTTAAGAGGTACAGAATGTTCTGGTATATTTCAAAATGCTACTTGCCCCCTTCCCCTACCAGAAGATAGAGGGGATTTTGTTATAATCTTCACTCCAAGAACTTGGCAGTGCTCCTGAAGGAAATACAAAACTGTGGGGACCTCCCCAAGAATGGGTCCCCTTTGAGTTTTTAAGTCTGAGCCTTGTCCACACTGAGCCTCCAGCAATTCATCAATTACAGCCTAGGTTTCCCTAGGCTTGACTGGTCCGCCCAGAGTTTTCTGTTGGTGGGTCTCTGCTCTGAGAAGTTGTGATTCTCTGTATCACAGTTTGGGGAATAGCAATTTGCCTCGTGATCTCTGCTTTCTTCTGGGTCTAAGAAAAACTGTTGCTTTTCAGTTTGCTCAGCATTTCTCTTGCGTGGATGGGAGAGATAACTTCTAAGTTCTTTGTCAGAACTTCAGTCCCATATCTTTACAATTTTTTATTATCGACATTTCTTTTTAAGGTTTATTTACTTTGAGACAGAAAGAGAATGAGAAAGAATATGCAAGCAGGGGCAGGGGAGGGCAGAGAGAATTCCAAGCAGGCTCCGTGCTGTCAGCACAGGGCCTGACATGGGGCTTGATCTCACGAACACAAGATCATGACCTGAGCCAAAATCAAGAGTCAGATGCTTAACCTACTGAGCCACCCAGGCACCCTTATTATGGACATTTTTAAGCATGCATAAAAGAATTATATCATGAATTCCCACCTTCGGATCAGCTGCAATTTTTACAAACACTCTATGGCTTTTGTTTCATATATTCCCTCTCCTGTACATGGATTTTTTCTTTTCTTTTTTTTTTTTTTTTTAACAAATGAGAGTTTGTTTCCTCTGACCAGCAATTTCCCTTCCAGGAGTTTATTTGAGAGATATAGATGCATATGGAGAAAATGATTTCTGTCCAAAATTATATATTAAGGACTTTTTTTGGAATAGCAAGAGACTGGAAGCAATATGAACATCCACCAACAGGAACTGGTTAAATACATCACGGGACATCTATGCGATGAAGAAGTATCCAGATGTAGAGATGACTGAGGAACTATGTTCTGCACCAATGTGGAACACTCTCCAGAATGTATTGTTAAGCTGGAGAGACAACCACAAAATAAAACAAAACAAGGGTCAAAGAATGCATCTACTGTACATCCATTTGTGTAACAAAATGGGAATGGGTGATGTGAACATATTTGCTCGTGGGTACATAAAATATCTCTAAAAGGTTAAACAGGACACAGATAACACTGGTTGTTTTCGTAGAAAGGAGCAGGGCCCCGGGAACAGTGGTGTGAGGGATTCTCACTGTACACCCTTTATTACATTTTGACTTTTGAATCATGGGAATGCGTTACTGTGGTGAATGAATGAATGGATGAATGCAACTTAAAAGGAGGGAAACTCTTTCTCCTGTAGCCTGTACACATCCATCAAATACCCATGCCACTGGGCAAACCAGCTTATCATATAATGCTCCCAGAACTCCCAGGAGGTAGGCTGTTTACACCCATTTCACAGATGAGAAAGCTGGGGCTGAGAGCTGGGGATGAGAAAGCACAGATGAGCAAGGAGGGGAGCTTGCCTGAGAGAGCTGCCGCCAGTAAGTGGCAGAGTCCGCTTGGAGCCTGGGTCTGACTCTGGCTAATTCAGCTCAGTCCCCTGTGGGGAGCAGACAAGGTAGCCTGACTTCCTGCAGTACAGTGACAAGAGCAGATCAGAATTACTGGGTCCCCAACATGGACCCAAGTTGCTCCCTGGGGAGCCAAGTCCACCGTGTGGGCCCGAGCAGCCGTACCTTCAAGTTCATCCATTCTCAAGGCAGAATCACCTGGTTCCTTCCCCAGGGAGTCTGAGCTGCTGGATTAATCCTAGCTTTCTCACTTCCCCCACCTCGGAAAACAAGATTCAATTTAATTTAGGGAGAAAAAAGTGCACAAAAGCTATAACACTCAGTTTATCCCTTGAAATGCAATCAGGCTGAAGGAGAGAATTAATTTTTAATTCCATCTTAATTACTCAGAGAAATAATCTATTGGCACAGCCTGGCCCTGGGATGCCCCTGCCTGATCTCTGTCTGCTGCCGCAGGTACCTGAGGCTCACTCCAGGCGCTGACCAGAGCCAGGGAGAGGTGGGGCCTGGGCCCACGCTCCTGCACAGGTATCCTTTGTTGAGGAGAGTTATGAACTGAAGAAATTCGTGTGTTATCTTTCCTTCAGCCTGATCTCAGATTTCTTTAATAAAGCCACAAGATTTATTCCTTGGAGAAGTACACTGGGCAGGATAAGGGATCTAGAGGGTATGCCAGATCATTTGCGACCCTGGGCTGAGGAGTTGTGTCTCCTTATCAATTCCCGTTTGTTAATCAAATATTAGGTAAATTCCTACTACGCGCCAGGCATCTTGTGGGAGCCAGTAGAACAGGTTCCTGTTTTCATGGAGTTGACATTCAAGGGGGGGGGGGGTCACAGACAGTAAGCCAGTAAGCAAATAAATATGAGCACTTCAACTGTGATAAGCCTGTATTATAAATAAAATAGGGGGATGTGTCGAGGAGTGGTTAGGAAGGTTTTGCAACAGCAGACAGGGAATCACAGAAAATCTCTTCAGAAAGGGGATATTTGGGGCTGAGACTTGGAAAGAACATGCCAAGCAGAGGACATAGCAAGTGAAAAGGCCCTGAGGCAGGCACAAGTCAACATATCCATGGAATAGAAGGGTTGTTATAACTGGAGGGGTTGAGCCGGGAGAAGGATAGGAGTTACCACTGTGCATCTCATTCCTGGATCGAGGAAAGCCACTGTATGCCCATGCATACACACAGTAGGTGCTCAATAAGTGCTTACTGCAGAAACAGCACCCCCTGAACTGACAGCATTTGGGGATCCATTCACTGCCATTTTGTCCCTTCCCTGCTGCCAGGGATATTCAGACAACTGCTAATGTCCAGGAAGCCGCCCTCTGCCAGCCCTCACCAACACTGTTTTGATGTGCTAACAACTCTTAATGAGGATCCTAATGAGTCACTAAAAATGGCATCATTAGGTTGAGAACAGAACAGTCTACACAAGCAAATGTCCAAAACAACCAGGCGATTAGCCAGGGAGCAGACACTGCCCCCTTCCAGCCTGGGCTGGACAGGCTGCCTCTTTTCCTAAACAAGCAGGGAACCCATTTTTCTGCCTGTACCTCCCTGAGCTGTCATCCTTACCCCAGTATACTGTCACGGACTGTTTTGTTTCCACCACATGAAGCTAAGAACTGAGGGGGGAAAAAAAAGCATAAGGATTTGCTTGACTGTAGAAGTAGAAGTGAAGACATAGCTTGAGGCTGGTCAGAACCTAAAGCGCTAATGCATTAGGGCAGAGGGTTTAGAACGAGGGCTGCAGGCTAGATCTGATATGAGTATGTTTTATTTGGCCTACACAGCAGTTACAGAAAATTTAAATCAGTTTCCTGCATTAAATTATTGGGAGAGTTTACATAAAAATTTGGATGTTCAGTTTCTCCTGAAGAGCCTGAAGCTGTGGCCTCCCTGGGCCAGCAGTGTTGAGCTGGCGTTGGGAACAGGCCATCCCCCAGAGCTCTGACCTCTTTGTCGCAGCCTCCATCTACCCCTCCCCCCCCAAGCTCTCCCCACGCTGAGGCCAAGTGTCAGTTGCCATTTGTCATCAAGTCTGCTCTGCCAGTTGACTTTCATTCTGGAGATTTAAGAAGAAAGGAGTATGTTTCTCAAAGCTCCTCTTTATTGAAAGTTGGCAAACAAAACAGATCAAGAGGGAGAAAAGATGGGAGAGAGACTATTTCTTGAGACATGGAGACAATTCCCACATGTTTAATATACAAGCAAAGTGTGTCTGCCTGTAAGCAATCCCCTAAGATGCTATGGGAAACTTCTGCCCATCACACATCACGGCCTGGCCCCGCGTGGCATTGAAGGATCCTCTGGCCCCTGCTTGAAGGATTGTCATTTCTGCAGTGGAGGCTATTCTTGCCTCACAGGCCACACTGGAAACGAATTTTTCACCATTGGGAACTTAAAGTGTATATCTTGCTTATGAACGCCTTGAGTCATATTCTCAGTGAAACTGAAGGTTACCATTTTTTTAAATCATTGAATATGGATCTCAAACCCCATAAGCAGGACCTTCTTGACATTTGGTTCAGCAGTGGAACCCACCAAAGATGTTTAAGGCCAACCCCATCCTGGTGAGCCCAACACTCTGGTCAGAGCCTTCAGTAAGGGCAGTCGGCATTCTGGTGAGATGATGTATGCATAAGACCTTTTTAAGGTGCTGAAAAAGTTGGCTCGCTGGATTACTTTCTTTTTAAGCTTATTTATTTATTTTGAGAGAGAGTGTGTGCCAGCAGGGGAGGGACAGAGAGAGAATCCCAAGCAGGCTCCACACTGTCAGCACAGAGTCTGATGTGGGGCTTGATCTCATGAACCGTGAGATCATGACCTGAGCCGAAATCAAGAGTCAGACATTCAAATAATTGAGCCATCCAGGTGCCCCTGGGTTACTTATTGTTCAAAGTTGGCGAAAATAGGTAACCCATGCCCATGGAAGAGAAGTCTGCAGGCTACAGTAAACATTGCCATGAAAAGCAAGAACCCGGTCCCTTGGTCTCCCCTCCAAGAGGCCTCCACTTTCCATGGAACTGGAATCTAAAGTAGGTCGAATGATGGACTCCCCAAAAAATATGCCCATGCCCTAATCCATGGTACCTGTGAATGTGACTTATTTGGGGGTGGGGTGGGGGCGGGGGGAAAGCATTTGCGGATGTAATTAAGTAAGGATCTGGAGATGAGGAAATTATCCTGGATTATCTGGGTGGGCCCTAAATCCAGTAATAGCATCCTGATAAAACAGATGCAGGGAAGAGTAGGAGGCAACGTGACTCTGGAGGCAGAGACTGGAGTGGTGTGGTTACAAGACAAGAAATGTGGGTAGTCACCAGAAGCTGCAAGAGGCAATGAATAGATTCTCCCCCAAAGCTTCAGAAGGGAGCATGGGCCTACTGACACCTCAATTTCAGACTTCTGGCTTTCCAGAATGGTGAGAGGAAAAACTCTTATGTTTTTTCAGATTTATTTTTATTTTTTTAAGTTTATTTATTTATTTTGAGAGAGAGAGAACGCAAGCAGGGTAGGGGCAGAGAGAAAGGGAGAGAGAATCCCGGGCAGGCTCCTCGCTGATAGTACAGAGCCTGATGCAGGGCTTGAACTCACAAACCTCGAGAACATGACCTGAGCCAAAACCGAGAGTCAACTGTTTAACCCACTGAGCCAACCAGGTGCCCCCAAATTCTTACCATTTTAGGCCAGCAAGTTTGCATAGTTTGTTGTAGCAGCCACTGGAAACTTACATAGACTTCCTGCACTTGTCTCTATTTCTCCTCCTCATTTTCTACACATGTGAAACATACCCTGCTCAGTGTAATTCCTCTTACTTTTTTTTTCATTTAAATGTTGCATGAGATTCTTTCTCACTGACGGCTGCCGTGGTCTTACCTGTTTGCGTAGGAGTCCCCTGCAAGGATGTACTGGTGATTGGTCTCCCCCGTCCCTCACTGATGACATTGAGGTTGTTCTCAATCTTTCACCACCGTAAACAATGCTGAGAAGAGCATTGCTTCCTACACAGGTGTGTATGTGTGTGCAAACACATGTCAGACCCTTTCGCACAAGTGGAATTGCTCCATGTAAGAGAGTGTGCATTTCCCATTTTCATAGGTATTGCCAAATTGCCCTCTGAGGAGGGTATGCCACAGATTCCTTTTTCTCATTATAAAAGTAATCTTTTAGTAGAATTCTTAAGTGTGATTTGATTACACCCTGTAACCAAAATCTTTTCTAGCAGAACATAGTCAATGGGAAAATAACATCAATTACCTGAAATTTTCTCGCCAGCCTGGCTGGATTGGCCCTCTTCTGTTAAATAGTGGGTTCTTGTAGTGGGTATTTGTTTTTCCTCCGGGTGGCCTCGGCGGAGGGCTCTGTGCCAGGGCAGGGGGACATGGCTCTTTGAGCCTGGATGGCCACCTGAAAAGCCCTCTCGCCTCTTGCCAGTGACTAAGTCCAACCCCTATGTTCCCTCTGCAAGGAGAAGGGGAAGGGAACAAAGTCACTTCCGCTGTCTGGATGCTCCTATATCGAATGCTGGATGTCCAATTTATCCTTGTTCTTCATGTCCCAGGACCAGACTTTGGCTCAGAGGAGAGCTCCCCACTCCTCACCGAGGCAGAGAAGAGGATTGCCTGGTTCCTTGACGTGCCACCCACACTCCATCCCATAGGCAGAGGGGGCCCTTACGTCTCAGCTCTTGGCCTGGACGGGCTGCCAGGACAGACAGTCCCCTCTGTGGTGTGCCCTCCCCCCAGGCGGTCCCTCACAATGGTTTCAGAACTAGAGAGGCCCCTAAAGACCAGATGAGGACATTTAGGGATGCACATACCAAGGCCCAAGGAATGAGTCGACTGGTCCAAGGCCATGCTCACAACGGCCTCCAATCATCTGCTCGTGAAGGGGATGAGCCCATATGACAAAGGGCTGGGTGTGGGCCTCACTTTCATCTCTGGCCTCATCTCCCACCAGTCCCTGCCTTATGTGGAATGGCTTGAATAGCTCTAAGACGTTTAGAGTTCTGCTACTGCCCTCCATCGCCAGGGCCCCGACTATACACACAGCCTCAGGCTGTACCTCAGCTCTCACCCAGGCTCCTGCCAACCCCTTCCTTCCTCTGCTTTGCCTCATTTTTTAGTACTGAGCCCAGATACCCCCTTCTCCAGGAAGCCTGCCCTGATTTCCCCTAGCTGGGTTAGGTGCCTATTCTGGGTGCCTGAGCACATCTCCAGGGCCTCACTTACCACATTTGTCATGGTCTGTTGAGGAACTATCTCCCCACCATGACCACATGGAGCTCTTTGAGGGCTAAGGAAAAACCCAAGTCATCTAGGTATTTCTAGTAGCATACTTGTTGAGTGAATGAATGAACAAATCAGAAACTAGATGACAGTCACCGCAATGGAGTAGAAAGAAAGAATCCCAGTCCAAGAATCAGGAGAATGTTGCAGTTTGGTATTTATATACCACTGGGCAAATCTCTTGAGACCTTCTTGAGACAGTTTCCTCGTCTCCAAGATGGTGTATTTGACTGTATCTCAGTCAGCTATCGCTAAGCAACCAACAACCATAGAGTCTGAGTGACACACAGCAATAAGCAGTATTTGGCTCCTGTGTTTGCAGTTAGGTGGGTGTTGGCTGACCCACCAGGTGGCCGGCCGGGTCTAGCTCTGCTCCACCTATTTCTCAACTTCTCAGACCCATGGGGTAAGCAGGTCGTGTCTTCCGGTGGTGATGGCAGAGTCCCAGGAAGAAAAGTGGAAACATGAAGAGGCCTCTGAAGGCTGGGAACAGACATCTTTGCCCACATTCCATTGGCGAAAGCTTGTCCCATGGCTGAGCCCAAATATAAAGAGCAGAAGGATGCTCAGCATCTATATGGAGAGACTGCAAAGTCGCCACGAGAAAGCCATGAAAATTGGGATCAACAAATCAGTCTGCCCTGGGCTATGTGGTTCCTGAGGACCCTGTGAAGCCTGGCAGGCTGCAGTCATCTGAGGCTGTCCAATACATTCTCCCCTGCCCAGTGCCCCTCCTGCCTCCTGAACTTTCCCTGTTTCTTTCTGTCAGCCTCACCCAGCTCTTTTCCAGTGAAGTCTGTGCATCCAATTGTCTTCTCCCCATCTCAGCCTACAAAACCTGCACTGAAATCTGCCCCCTCCTTCAGCAGAAGCACGACTGCCCACTTGTTCTCTTGAGCCTGAAACCTAGATATTAGCCTCCCTCTCCCCTTCCTCCAGGCTCTCACCAAGACCCAAGGGCTTCACCCCTCACCCCCTCCTGACCCTGCCACCTCCTCTGGTCCCTTGTGACCCAGGTACTCCCCCATCACCTGACCTCTGAGTCTGGGACTTACCCCCTCTAAAGGCATTGGCCATGCTGTCAGTCTGTAAAGTCTTCACAAATGCAGATCCAAATGTTCCAAGAACACTTTCCTGGGTCTTCACTGCTAATGGCAGTGGCAGTCAGGAGGGAAATATCAGGACCATGAAGGGATGGGTGGGTGAACTGTGTCTCCCCCATAAAAATATGTTGGAGTCCTAACCCCCGGTACCTTATAATGTGACCTTATTTGGTGATAAGATCTTTACATAGGTAATCAGGTTACAATGAGCCCATTAGAGCAGGCTCTAATCTAATCTAAGTGATGTCCTTATAAAAAGGGAAATTTTGGACACAGAGAGACATGCATGAGGGTAGACAATGGGAGGACATGGGGAGAATGACATCGGCAAGAATGCCTGGGGCTACCAGAAGTGAGGAGAGAGGCATGGAACAGATAGTCCCTCATAGCCCTCAGAAGGAATCAACCTTGCTAATGCCTTGAACTTGGACTTCTGGCCTCCAGAACTGTGAGACAGTACATCTCTGTCATTTAAGCCACCTGGTTTGTTGTATGGTGTTACTAGGCAGCCCTAGGAAATTGCACGGGTGGGGGAGCAGGGAACAAATAAAACATTAGTACAGCAGAGGGAAGATGATAAGCCATAGGCAGTAGGGACTGGTGGACTCTCTGGCAAACTGGAGAGACCATGACCTGGTGAAAGGGGACTTCAGCTGGTTACTGCCATGCAGGGTTGTAAGCCTGGTGTAACCAGAGCTTCAGACTTTTTTTTTAAGGTTTGTTTATTTATAAGTTTTGTTTGTTTGCTTGCTTGCTTGCTTGTTTTAGAGAAAGAGAGCACACGGGGCAGAGGTAGAGAGAGAGGGAGACAGAGGATCAGAGCAGGCTCTGCACTGACAGCAGAGAACCCGATGCGGAGGTCAAAGTCACAGACCTTCACAAACTGTGAGATCATGACCTGAGCTGAAGTTGGATGCTTAACAGGCTGAGCCACCCAGGCATCCCCAGAGCTTCAGACTTTTTAAGGAAACTGGAACTCTAGATTTAGATTTTTATGTAAAATCACTCCATCTTTTAATGTTGGCTAAATGATACAAAACAAAAATCTGTGGGACGGAACCTGTCCTGAAGGCTGCCAGCTTATGACTTTTGGGCTTGCAGCAGGCATTGATAAACTACAGCCACTGCCCAGATCTGGCCTGTGCCTGTTTTTATAAATAAAGTTTATTGGAAACACAAACATGCTCATTTATTTACATATTGACTGTGGCCGCTTTCGCGCTACAATGGCAGAGTTGAGAAGTTGCAATACAGACTGCATGGTCCACAAAGCCTGAAATATTTGTTGTCTGGTCCTTTACAGAAGACGTCTGTCAACCCCTGGCTTAGAGGATAAATCCAAACCCTTTGGCGTAAAACCACGTCCTTCCGTGTCTGCCACTCACTTTCATGGCCTCCCCACAGTTAATACACCTTCTCAGCAGTACTGAACGTCATTAGTTCCTGGACCTGTCCCCGCACACAGGGATAGCGTGCCCACCCATGCCATCTGTGCCGATCCCTAAAGGCCCCTCTCCACTGGTCTGCCCCCATAGCAGGGTCTGGTCTTCTAGGCTCAGCTCTGAGTGTGCACGGAGGCACTTGGTGCTCCCGGGCGCTCTTTCCATGCCCGGTGGTGCACGTGCTGCAACCCTCCTGTCCTCACTTGTGCTTTGCGTTCTCAGGAGACCATGAGCATCCTGAGGGCAGGACTCTCAGGTGGCAGCGTTGCGTACTGTGGGCCATTGAGTACCTGGGTCCCACAGGCAGGGGCTCGGGGAAGAGAGAAAAGGAGCGAAGGAACTGAGGCGGCAGAGATGACTCGTCTGCAGGAGCCCCAGCACCCTGGCACTCCGCAGCCCCTGGGGTACCCCCCAAGACACGCACGCACAAGGGAGCTGAGCTCTTGGCTCAGATGTGACTCTCCCTCCCATGCTGCAGGATCCACACCAGACAAAGGAGTTTGTGCCCTGCCAGCTGTGGTCTCCAGCCCATCTGTACCACGGTGAGAGACACTAAGCCTGGATGAGTATATCCTACTCATGGGAGCTCAGCTGTTCTTTCTTTCTTTCTTTCTTTCTTTCTTTCTTTCTTTCTTTCTTTCTTTCTTTCTTTCTTTCTTTCTTTCCTTGATACATTTTCATGCAGACTCACCCCAGTAAAAACCAATGTTCTGGGACAGTGGGAAAGCAAATATGATTAAGACATGGCCCTGGCGTGGATTGGATTGTACCCCCACTTCTCCCTCCTCTTTGCATCTGGCAACACCCTCCCTGAGCGTTGAGGGCATCTCCTCACCCCTCAGCTTTGGGCTTGCCAATGGGACTCGCTCTGGCCAATGGCAGATGGGTGGAAGTGACAGCTCAGCGTCGTGTGCTTTCTCCCTGTTTGGCTGTGCATCTTTGTGGGCCTGGGAAAGGCCCACCCTGCTGGCTTGCTGGCCCAAGGGGATGAGAAACACATGAAGCAGAGCCACCCCAGCCAATACAGATGCCCATGAGACAGTTTCCCAGCAGCCAACTGCTCAGCTGAACCCAAGCTGACCCCCAGATGCCTGAGTGATGATAGACTCAGCCACTGAGTCTTGGAGCAGATAGTGACATGCAGCAGGTAACCCAAGCTTTTAGGTGCCTCCACCAGTAGAGGAAATAAATCAACTTCCCAAGTAACCAGCATATCAAGCAGGTCAACCAATTGTTTTCTGTTTGGCATGCATGGTAGGCAGAATAACACCCCCACCCCCCCACCAAGACCCCTGCAAAGATGTTCACAGTCTAATCCCCAGAACCTGGGAATATCATAGGTTATACGACAGAGAGAATTAAGGTTGCAGATGAAATTAAGGTTGTTAATCAGCTGACCTTAAAATAAGATTATCCGGGATTCTCTGGGCAGGCCCAATGTAATCACAGGGTCCTTACATGGGAGACAGAGGGAGGCAGAGGAGTCAGAACCAGAGAGATGGCAACATGAGGCTGGCACCATTGCTGCTGGAGCACAGAGGACAGGACCGTGAGCTAAGGAATGCAGGCAGACTCTAGAAGCTGGTAAAGGCAAGGAAACAGGTTCTCTCTTAGAGCCTCCAGAAAGGAGTGCCACTGTGCTGACACCTTGATTTCAGCCCAGTGAGGCTCATTTTGGATTTCTGACGTGCAGAACTGTAAGGGAATTAATGTGTGTTATTCAAAGTCACCAAGTTGGTGGTAATTTGTTATAGCAGCGATCAGACACCAATACAGCACCTCCCACCTCCACTCTGCCCCCTCCCCTCAGCTCTGTGCATTGGAGGCTGATGCTCCCATGACTGCACATGCAGGCTCTCTGGACCTGGGCCTCATAGTTGGGTATTTCAGCAGGAAACTGGAGGGCGGAAGGAGAAGGAGTAGTGTCTCTTCCTCCCTCCCTGCTTCTGATGGTGCCTGTATCCTGAGCGACTGTGGACGGCCCTCCTCCCCGCAGCAGCTCTCCCCAGCTCTGGTCGCACTGCTCTTTCCTCCTCCCCCTCCGCTGGGGTGGCAATGGCTTCCCGTGTGGCTTGTCCCCGGTGCTTCCACACCCACAGTGGCTCCCCTTATAACCCTGCCTGCACCTCTGCAAACGAAGCCCTCATTAAATTCTTCTCAAAGTCCCAGCTGAGTGCCCTCTGCCTCCTGCTGGAAACCTGCCTGGTAACATAGGGTGTGAACATAAAAAAAGATGTCGGTTGATTTCTTTTTTTTATGTTTATTTTTGAGAGAGAAAGAGAAAGAGTAAGGGAGAGGCAGAGAGAGAGGGAGACACAAATCTGAAGCAGGCTCCAGACTCTAAGCTGTCAGCACAGAGCCCGACACGGGGCTCGGACTCATGAACTGTGAGATCATGACCTGAGCCAAAGTCAGACGCTTAACGGGCTGAGCCACCCAGGCGCCCTAGTGTCAGTTGATTTTTATAGGGAGGTTGTGCGAACGCTTCAGGGAGGAGGGTATTTGATGGGGCATTTGCAGTGTCTTCAGGGGTAAGAAGGGGAAACAGGGATCCTGGAATCAGGAAAAGCTTTTGAGCTAGACACAGGAGGTCTGAATTCTTTTTTTTTTTTTTTAATTTTTTTAATGTTTTATTTATTTCTAGGAGAGAGAGAGAGACAGCGTGAGCAGGGGAGGGTCAGAGAGAGAGGGAGTCACAGACTGAAACAGGCTCCAGGCTCTGAGCTGGCAGTCAGCACAGAGCCCGACGCGGGGCTCGAACCCACGAACCGCAAGATCATGACCTAAGCGAAAGTCGGACGCTTAACCGACTAAGCCACCCAGGTGCCCCAGGAGGTCTGAATTCTTGACCCTGTCCCCATAATCATGTGAGCAGAGGCTACTCACCTGACCTCTCTGAGAGCTTGTTTGCCCCTCCCTAGGAAGGGTGGTGATGTGTGCAGCTCCAACGGTGAATGAGTGAAGTGGTTGGTGTGTGTTGGGAGCACAATACATGGTGGTTATTGGGCCCATGGGGGGCCTTCCAGGGACAAAGCAGTACTAGCAAGCTGGGGTGTGCTTAGGGAACAGCAAGCAGCCATAGTGCCTGGAATAGCAAGGCCCAGCTTCAGAAAGGTGCATGGGAACCGTGGCCCAGGAGGCATTTAGAAGCAGGGTGAAAATCTGAGACTCAATTCAGTTGGCAGAGGGCTGCTGTGAACAGGGAATGACACATGCTCTCAGGGATGCAGGAAACAGAGAGAGAGAGACAGAGAGGATTTAAAAGGTAAAGACCCTTGGCAACTTCTTTGGAGAATTGTTCAAAGCCATCTGTGTCTTGTTTTCTTGGTGCAAGAAGGGGGGTTAGAGCTAAATAGGGCTCCAGAAGCAATGTATTGACAACTTAGGGCCCAAGAGCAATCGCTTTCTTGGGTAATGTGTCTTCCAGCTAGAAGTCTTTGCCAGCCAAGCATCTGGGAATGGGCTGAGGACAGGCAGGGTCTCCATGCTGAGTGCTCTGGCCAGAGGGCATTCCCATCAGGGTCTACAGGACACAGCCTGTGTGGCTGTACCCGGAGACCAGGGAGCAGGACTCATGGGGGCACCTGACTCAGGGCCCTGCTCTGCCTCAAGCCCCCACCCTCCTTCCCTCTAAGCATGGAGGTGGGGTGCGCAGCCAGCCTTCAGGACCCTGCTAGCTAATGGTACCTCCTGTTTTTCCCTTTGACAGGAAACGGAGGAAAAACCCGAGCCCACCAACAAAGCTACACAGAGCCACCTGGTAACTGAGGCTCACGGAAGCTGCCCCATTACTCAAGAGTCACAGTGTACAGCCAAGGGGCAAAAGAAAAGCATCATTCTGTTTACCCAACTACTCAGAGTGTGGTTTGCACAGAGGGGCCAGTCTCCTCTCCTAGTCCATTTACCCTGTTATTTATCTTGTTATTTATCTATACATGACTTTGGCATCTTGTAAAATGTTGTCCTTGTTATTTCCTTAAAATGACTTCTTTGGAATCCTTTCTACATTCAACAGTACTTTTTTGTTTGTGAGAGTCAGAAACCCAACTCAAACCAGCTCAAGAAAACAAGGGAACTGGGAAGTCTAAGGGAATGAGCTTCGGCATCAGGCATGGCTGGATCCAGGCATAAAAACACTGTCATTAGGATTCTGTTCCTCTCCCCAACCCAGGTCTATTACCTCCGCATTGGCTTTATTTTTCATCAGTTTCCGTCTCTGAAGTGGTTCCCGGCAGCTCCAGCTTTATTTTCTACAGGCCGAGTACCACAGAGGAAAGAGAGGATGTCATTTTTCATGGATGTGATAAGTGACCCAGAATGGAGTCTTCTTGTCTTGTCCAGGGTCATGTGACATCACCATGGTGTCAGGGATGGTGGGCTGTGGGTGGACAAGCCTCAGTCAGGACAAGCCTGAAGAGGAAAAGTAACCAGACAAAGAGATTGAAGAAGAAGGTGGATATTGGGCTGGTGGTAGAACAAGGGTACCATATGTTCATTTCTAGTTATCGTTTTCATTTTCAATAGTCCATTTTCAATATTGCCTTCTAATAGAAGAATCTAACAAATCTACGCGTACAGTGATTCACCACTGAAAGCATAAATTGGCAAGCTAAATTGGCTGTATTCTTGCTCACCTCTTTGGGAGCCAGAGTCTGGGAAAAAGTCACAATATGTACCTTTAGGAGCGTGGGTAGGAGCACCTGGACCCTCCTGCTTGATGCACTTGTCCCCAGAGTGACAGGCAGCAGTCGTTGAACAAACCCAGAAGACCCAGCCTTTCTCACTTGCAGAAGGAGTAACAGAGCCAAGGGCTCAGGCCCAGGTAGGTCCTGAGATTTCTCCTTAGAAGGAACTGGGGAGAGGCCACAACAGTGTCAGCTGGGTCCTTCAACAGGGGTTCTTACTGTAGGACTCAGAATCTTTCGGTTACAAGTGACAGAAACTAAATTCAGACTAGCTGAAGCAAAATAGCAATAATAAAATTATTATTCACAGTATGTCAAACATGACAATAACAACAAGAGTAATATATAATTAATACATAATTGTAAACAATATCATATAATTATATAATGTAATTATGACTAGTATCGTTATAGGTAATATTATTTCCTGACTCCTATAACTTCAGGCATAGCTGGATCCAGGTGCTCAACAAGTCATCAGGAAGCTGTAAGTCCCCATCTCATGTCATTTGCCTTGGCATTGGTTTCATTTTCAAGTCCTCAGGCGGCATCAGGCTTGTATGTACACACATATATATACATATATATATGCTCAGCTTGGCAATCCCAGCAGAAAGAGAAGACCCCTCCCCACAATCCCAAGATTCACCTAGATTAGACTTTGATCTCCCTGTTTATCTCTAAATTACTCTGGTAACCAAGGCAACGAAGGACACTGATTGACCAGGCCTGGGGCAAGTACCACCCTACCACTCGCTTCCACCCCCAAAGCTCCGCTCCCAACCATCATCGGCTCCTTCCAAACCTCAAGGATTGAGCAGGGGGAGGGGCAGTCACACAGAGGGGGATGATGCCTGCAGGAAAAAACAACAGCTGTCCCTCACTCAGGGAGGGGGATGGAGGGGGAGCGTTGGAAGCACAGAAGGCGGCCACGTGCCAAGCAGGAGAGGGAGGCTGTTGCAGGGGAGGAGTCCGAGCAGCGAGGAGTGAGGAACGGTGGTGGGGGGTAGAGCTGGCAGGGAAGCAGGTGTGCAGTCACAGATGGCAGGGGTCCCCCCGCAGCAGAGCCGATGGGCAGCCCTGAAGGCGGGGGAGAGCTAGACAGAAGCCGGGGTCAAAGGCCCAGAGAGAAGTTTGCGGCTGGGAAGGAGAAGCCCTGTCCTCTCCAGCCTGGGGTTTGACACTGCCCTGCTGGCAGCCATGCCCTTCGCTACGGCGGCTCTTTGCTGCTGGTAGCTTCTGGTCAGTGTCTCTCTGGAGGTGCCCCAGACAGCCAGTGGGTAAGGAGGGCACCCACAGTACAGAGCATTCAGAGTTGCTGCTCTGAAGTCCCCCCAGATGACTTCCGGGAGTCACAAGGGTGCTGGGCACGGTGTGAGGGGGACAGGAGCTCATTTTATAACTGAGGCCAAGGACAGGCCCTTGGTGTTTTCACTGGGCTCTGACACAGGGTCTGGCTCATGGATGAGCTTCAGAAGTGTTTGCGGAATTAAGGCAGCGATCGGTTGGGAATGGGTCTCACTGCCCACAGGGAGAAGAGCTGCGCTAGTCCGTCCCACCTATATCTGGCTGGGTGACCTACGCTTAGTCACAACTCCTCTCTGGGCCCTCAGGGTCCTCATCCATCAAGTGAGGAGGTTGGAGCAGCCGGTCCCCAAGTCCGATCCAGCAGTAACATGCCTTGGCTCCGTCCCTTCTCTCTTGAGGCCCAGCCCCCCGCAGGTCCTCCGGCTGCCCCTTGCAGCGCAGGCCTGGGCCGACTGGGGCTGAGGGAAGAGGCATTCAAGGCGCTGTAATTATTGTAAAGAGGAGAGTTTAAGTGTTTAGTTTTATGAGCTAGCCGGCCCTCTCTGTCAGCAGAAAGCCGCGCAGCTCCCTGGGTGAGAGTTAATTTCCTCCGTGGCTCGTTTCCTCTCCCGCCGTCATTTTTTCTCTGCTGCTTTATGGCTTTTGAAGCCGTTCGGAGCAGTGTGTGGTGGCAGTGGCTTCTCACACTGGAGCGGAAAGCCCCTCACACCCCCCTTCCCGTGTCATAGCCCAAGGGCAGCCTGGCCCTGTAGCGGGCAGTGGGGCCAGGGACCCCTGAGCTGGATGTGACTTGGGGGCAGCAGGCTGGGAGGTCAAGAGGAGCAATGAGATTGGGCCAGGCTGTCTCCAACCAGGCCATGGCCCCTGGCACCTCCTTGACAGGCTTGCGAGGAACGAGTCTAAATTAAACGGCAGTCAGGCCATGCTTGCAGAGGTCCCGGACACCTCGATTAAACAGCACAAGACTTCGCCCTGTGGCTCATGGAGACCACGGCGGGGGAAATGCACCACCTTGGCCTCAGACAGATTTGGGTTCAAATCCCAGCCCACCGCTGCTGTATCACCTGGCCGAGTGACCCTACCCACCAGGCTTGCCTTCCTGAGCCGTGCTGTCACTTGGAATGATTTTCTCCACCTCCTCTGTGAGCCGCGGGGAAGCCAAGGTCCTGGTGAGCAACCAGACAACCTCTAAAAGACTCTGCAGGTCTACCAATACCAGGAGCAGTCCCTTACCTGCATCAGGCCTGGCCATGCACGTGATATTGCCATAGTGAGGAATCATGGGGACCCACAAAACAGCCTTGCAGGATAGGGATTGTTGGTCCCATTTCAGGCCGAGGAACTGGAAATTCTGAGAGTTGAGGTAGTGTGCTGAGAATCGCCAGGTTCAGAGGGAGTCAAGCCAGGTGACTGTCAGTTCTGTGGTGGGCATCCTTCGATGCAAAGCAAAACTAGACTCCCTTTTCCAGGCTGTCGCCTGGCAGTTCCGAGCCTCTGTCACCGACCCCCCATCACTGGATGGCTCTAAGGAATAACAGCAATAAAACAAATGGAGGCAGCTTGGTGCGAGTGGACTCAGACCTGGGCTGGAACCCACTAAGGCACTTGTGACCTTGAACAAATCATGCATTCTCTCACCCACAGAAAGGGGACAGCAGCTACCTCGCGGGCACTTGCAGAAGATTAAACTAAAGGAGACTGTTGCACAATGAGAATGTTGTGGTGATATCCCACCTACATCCAGAGGGCAGATAACTTGGAGACCCAGGTTCTCTTGCGGCTTCTGTCTCCAGCTCTTATTCAACCTTGAGGGCCTAGCTGCCCCCCTCAGTCAATCTCTTATGAGACTTCATTAAGTTGTGGACCCTTCACCCAGAAAACTGCAGATAGGACCCTGTGGACTTGGCAAGAGATTTGGAAGGTTCCTGTAGCCCCTGAAATCTGTCTGTGGATCCTAGGTTAAGACCCCTGATCTGATGGTTCCTCCAGCCCTAACCTTCTATGACTTTGTGTGGGGCCTGGAGGTGGGTTTCACTGGTTACTCTTGTCCTTTCTGAACCCGGCAGCCCCTGGATTCAGAGATTGGCTCCAGCCTGTAGTCTCACCTAACTGTATTTTGGGGAGGAAGAGAAGCTGTTACAAAAGCCTCAAAGTGGATGGCTTGCTTGGCCTACCTTCCCCATATTGAGGACATCTGTAATGTGCCTCCAGAATCCATCCCTTCCTTCTGGAAATCGCTCTCCATACTCCCCTTTGGAACACCCCTCCCATATCCCAAACTATGATTGGTGAGCTGATTCCACACCCACCTTCAGGAGCAGGCCACCTGATTGGCCACCCAGCATATCCGGTCCTCGTGGCTGTGGCTATTGGTTTAGAGATGGTCAGTTAACTTAATCAGAGTCAATGAGACATAAGCACATTCCGAGAGTTTCTGGGAAGGCAAGGTCTTTCCTGTCTTCCATGGAAGCCAAGAAGAGATCTTCGCTCTTCCCCTGAAGGGTGTGGAACAAGTCGAGAATGACTGCAGCTATTTTGCCACCAGGAAGGGAGAACCTGAGCTGCACAAGGGAGGGGGTGCGGGGAGACTCTGTGCGAGCCTGAGAGCGACACACTCAAGGAAGTCAGACAAGAGAGATGGAGAGAAGCAAGGTCTCTGGTGACAGCTCTGAAGCTGCTGGACCAAGCCACACCTGATGCTAACACTACCTCCTGACTTTAAAACGGTATAGCTCAATAAACTCCTCTATGATGTAACCAATCAGACCTGAGTTTTCCTGTCACTTGCAGCACAAAACATTCTAACTGAAACTCTCTGCCAGCTGGACTAGACTAAGAAAAGATCAGGAAGGAGAGCTTGGGAGTCAGGAAGACGAAACTCTTCCAAAGGATGTGGGAAATCGGAATCTCCACCCACCCACCTGGTGCTGGGAAAACTTCAGAAAAAAGCCAGGGCTGAGAGACTAGACGAATTTTTTGGTATTATTTGTCTGGACAGGGGGAAGTGCTGGCTATTTTGAGTTTGATTAATCACCGATTCTAGTCAAGTCTCCAAATGTTTCTTGAAAGCCAGTCCTATGCAGGACACTGCCGAGCGATGGAAGATAAAGGTACAAACCCAACAGTCCTCACAGCACGGAGCCCCCAGTCAGGTAAGAAAGACTTGGCTCAAACAACTCCCTGGGGTGCAAGCAGGGCTAGGATAAGTGCCAAGATCGAGATCCAGACCTATGAGCCCTGGGAGCCTGGGGGAGACGATGCAGGAAGGCAGGACCCCAGAGACAGGGTGACTTTCTTTGCTCACAAAGGTACCACCTCTGCCCAGAGACCAGCTTTTCCAAATTTACACAAAGCCACCTTAGGGGCTAAGCGTGGCCGCAGGCCCCAGGTACATTCGGGGAGCAGTCCCTCCATACGTACTCCTATAGAATTCTCCAGATTCTCTGTTCCCCAAAGTGTGGGACAAGGACCATGGCAGGTGGGGATTGGAGGAGGTGCTGAGCATGGCATTAAGCCAACTGTCTCACTTGGATGGTGAGAAAGTGGCTGCCTATGCAATTCTCTCTAAAACCTCTTATCAAATACAAAGTCTCCGTTTGGTGCTGGCCCATTTTTGATGCCTCTCTAGCATTTGCTGACCCCTCCTTTTAGCAGAAAGAAAGGGAGGGAGAGATAGAGAGAGAGAGAGAGAGAGAACAGTCCTCAGTCTATTGCCTTCTGCAGGCAACAGGCTCTTGCTCAAATTCCCTCACACTGTTTTGTTTTCGTGGCATTTATTTTAACAGTTGTCTTCTATTTATGGCAGTGATATTGGCTTTCCGTTTATGGCAGTGATAAAAAGCTTTCTTTTACATTTCATTTCTTTAAGTTTTTTTTTTTAAAGGGGGATGGTTGAAAGAAAAATATTAGATAGTACAAGTGGGACACAGCTCTCCCCGGAGTTGTGAAGGTGGGATGTGAATGACTGAAGTTTGGGGAGTATTCATTGCACAAACACGGACCACCTACCAAGTGCTGAGTGCTGGGAATACAGCAGGGAACCAAGCTGGCAAAACCCTGGCCTCACAGAGCTTACCGTCTAATGGGGCAGGAGGGAGGCAAGACGTAAGCAAAATAAATAAAATGCATGGCATGTTAGACGGTGGCCCGTGACCTGCATGAAGGCAGAGCAGAGACAGGATGCTCTGCTTACAGACCAGCCTGGTCAAGCTTCACTGAAAACCTGGCAACGAGTGCCGGCTTGGAGGAGGCAGAGCCGTGGCTCTGCAGATAGCCAGGGAAGGAGCACAGCAGGTAAAAGGAACAGAGGGGCCCAACCGAGCGGCCATCCCCTCCTGGTTGAGGCCGGTTTTGGAGACGCCTGCTGGTCACGATGATATCCCGCAGGCAACCTCACATCGATGCCCTGTCCACCTTTCTTCAGTACGAAAAAGCAAAGGACAGTCTGCAGGGATGAGAGGCGTAGCCTGGAAAGCAGGCAGCATGGGGTCACTGCAGCTTTATCCTGGCCCCACACTGTGCACAAGAGTGGCCCACACAGGAGATCAGGACCCAGCACAACAGGGCCCTGAGGGGCTCTGAAATCATCACCGTCTGAGTCACCAAAGTGCCATTGATTTATGGTCAATAATAGTGTAGGGTGCTAAGTGCACTTTATTATTCCACTTTGTTGAAAATTGGTCATTTATCTGTGGTCCACCTGCAGCCTGGTGGGGAGGAAAGCTGAGAATCTAAACCATGCTCCCCAATTTACAAGCTGCCTGCTTCCGGGCAGGTTCCTTTATTCCTTTGAGCTTTCACTTTCTCGTGAATAAAATGGGGGTAACACATTGAATGGTCACTTGTTTTGCTCTTGGCGTGTGTAGCCAGTCAATAATTGTCCTGTTCCTCCCTATACCTAACGCTGCATTACCCAGAATGCCCCGTCTCCCTTCCACAAATGGGATCTGGCAGGAGGAGATGGGCAGGAAACCCATTCATTCATTCAACAAGAATTTATTACTCCACACCAGGCACTGTTCCAGTCACTGGAGGTACAGCAGCAAGCAAAACAAAGACAGATAAGGTCCCGATCCTATGGGAACATGTCATCGAAGCAATACATGAGATTTCAGCGTGACAAGGACCACGAAGAACATTCAAGGGGAGCCAACTCAGATTGGGAATCTGGGAGGGTTTGGCAGAGGAGGCAACACTGGGGTGAGAAGGGGTGTGCTTTGTAAAAGTTTGGAGGGAGAGCACTCCAGGCAGAGGGAAGAGCAAAGCGAAGTCCCTGACAGTTGTCTGAGAGACAGAAAGCAAGCCAGCTGCTGGAGAAGTGGGTGCTGAAGAGCTTAGTGCAGGAGGAGGAGGGCAGTCAGCCCCTGACTCGGGCAAGGAGAGCCCTGGAGGGGTGGCTGTGTGGACCGGGCAGTGTGGGGATGCCTGCCGTTCCCATTCGGTGCCCTGGCTTCTTTGAAAGCATCTTTAGAAACCCTTACCCTGACTCGTATCCTGGGCTTCCACCCACGAGGCCAGGCCCTGCCTGCTGTCCCCCCAGGGTCTCTGGGGTCAATTTAATCTTGACCAGACCCCCAGGGCACCCACGTGCTGGCTGAACATCCCCCGCTGCATGCCAGTTCTCCAGGTTGGAAGAAAGCTCTGTGGTTTGGATGAAGGAGGGATGAGGAGGAGGGGGAGAGAGCAAAGTGTGTTTGCTGGCACCGGAATCACAGCAGAAGCCAATGCTGGAACCCTTCCCAAGTATTTAGAAATTAAAATAATAAAAGAAAACTGAGCATATGGAGTTTGTAAAGTGCCGTCCATCTTCGAGAAGGGATCCGACTTGCTCAGAATGCATCGGAGAGCCGGGGTCTGAGGGGAGGTGTCCGTGGAATAAAGATGGACACTCATTTCTCAGGCGGTGACAAGGGGCAGCGGCACACACTGCTCAGGACATACAGAGTATGGGGATTCCCTTTGCGTTGTGCTTTTGAAAGAAGAGAAAGAATGTCCTCTGTGTCTCCTCCCTAACTACACGGGAGTCCCCAGTCCTCCCCCGCCTAGGGAATGCCCCCTCCACCCAGCTCAACCTCAAACATATCTTTAATTCTTCCTCTTCTGTATCCAATTCCAGAGTGGTGTAAGCTCAGCCTCTAAAACACACCCGAATCCAGCTACTCCTCACCCCCTCCCCACCTCCACTCCAGTCCAGCACCCCTCCTCTCAGGCAACAGCAGCCACCCCAGCCTGGTCTCCCGATGCCTCCCTCCCCACCCCACAATCACCAGATAGATCCCTCCTCCGAATACTTTTCATCCCACGGAGGATAAAAAGCTCAGGGGTGTCTGGGTGGCTCAGTCGGTTAAGCATCAGACTTCAGCTCAGGTCATGATCTCAGGTCATGAACTCAGGTCTGTGAGTTTGAGCCCTGCATTAGACTCTGTGCTGACAGCTCAGAGCCTGGAGCCGGCTTTGGGTTCTGTGTCTCCCTCTCTCTCTGCCACTCCTCCACTCACACTCTCTGTCTCTCTGTCTCTGTCTCTCTCTCAAAAAGAAGTAAACATTAAAAATTAAAAAAAAAAAAAAAAAGCTTAGCTCCTCCTCATGCCCTTCATGTCCTGCATGATCCAGGCCCTACCTGCTCCCAAGGTCACTAGTCTTCCTTCTGTCCCTCAAACAGACCAGTGTCATCCTTCCCCAGTGCCTTTGCACATGCAATTCCCTCTGCTGAGAACACTCTTCCCATACTTTTTATGACAAGTTCTTCGTGCAGGTCTTAGCCTAAATGGCACCTCTTCAGAGAAGCCCTCACTGAACACATTATCTAAAAAACTACCTCTCCAGCTCCTTTTGACTTCACTCTACTTATTTCTACAGAATCTACCACTATCTAAAATTCCCTTGTTTGTTTGTTTGTTTTGTTTGACTTGTCTCTCTATGAGTGCCATGAGCCCTGGACCTGTCTATCCTCATCCCTGCTGTGTCCTTTATACCTGGAATAGTGCATGGCCCAGAGTAGATGCTTCACAGACACCTACTGAATGGAGACGGAGTGAATGCCAGAGCCACCTGGTTTATTTGGGCATCAACCAGGTGTTTAAGTAGCACCCTGCATAGCCTCGCAGTTGCTGAGTGGCAAACATCACACAGGCAGCCTTCACGGAGCCCACGTAGTCATGAATCAGGGCACTGAGGAGTGAGCCCGTTCTCAGCCACGTCACCAGACAGCGTGTGTTGGGGGCTCCCAACGTTCTGACAGAGCGAGAGACCAGGCTAGAAAACTTGACTTGCCCCTCCTGGGACTGGAGCCCACCTGCGATGCCCAGGTGCCTCCATCCACCCCAGGTGCTCAGGTGTCCCCTCTGCCGGCTGGCACTAGCTGAGAGGTGAGCGGGCCGGAAGGTATAGGCAACAGGACAAAAGAGGAAGGCCGGTATCCTGTGAGCCCTTTGGGGTAGAAGACCTGGCCTTGGGCCCTAACAGCCCTCAAGGGGTCTTGAGTGCCCTGTCTGGGGTGTGCAGAGGTGGCCATCTGGGCATGTGCAGACACTCGTGGGGCCCCCTGGGATGGCTGAGCCTGCGGAGGGGAGTGGAGGGTCCCTTCCTTGCAGCCCCTCCCCTTCTCTACTTCTCCAACCTCCCCCTCCGTCTGGCTGCTCCTCTCCCGCTCTGCTGCACGCTGGCCTCCGCAAGATGGATTTTCCTGGCTGTGCCAATCTTGCTGCCACCTGTTCGCGCTGTGCTGGAGCCAGCAAAGTGGCTCAGCTTCAAACCCAGAGCAGCTGGGAGAGTGGTTGCCAAGCCTCGCTGTCCCCCTCATTCCCCTCCTTTGTTGCAGCAGCAGCTTGGGCTCCAAGTCATCCTGTCACCTGCTGTCAGCGGGGTGGCCCCTTCTCTCCCCCACTATGCCTCCACCAGCCCCCTCCATCCCCCTCCAGTCCTCCCCAGCCCTCAGTCCCTCATGGCCACGCTGGGGAGAGGGGCACAGGCAGGGGCATTCATAGTAGCCCTTGCCACCCTGCCTGCCCTCTACCCACAGCCCACTCTCAATCCCCTTCCCCTCCCCCACTTCTCATGGGATTCCCCAATTTGCTGCTCCCCAGAACCTTCCCGAGAACTTCAGACAGGAGAACCGAGGCTTGGACCAGGGGCATGAAAGAGCCAGGATATGTCCAGTGCTCCTCACTGAGCCCATAACAGAGCAGGTGGCCTGGGACACCCCCAGACAGAGCAAGCTCCAAACCTCCGGGAGTGGGAGAGCTCTGGAAACTTCCTGCAATAGCAATCCAACCCACGCCAGAGGCTCGAGTCCCAGCCCTGCCCCTAAAGCTCACTAGCTCCATGACCTTGACAAAACCGCTCTAAACCTCAGTTTCCTTGGCTGTGAATAGACTAGGTTGGTGCCTGCCCCCTCCCCCCCACCTGCAGTGTCACTGCAAGGAACAAACATAGGACGAGTGCCTTGAACTCCTTCGGGAACAAGATAAGATATAATTAAACACATGCGTGGGACAGAGAAATGCAAACTGTAAAGTACTGTGCAGCCCAAGGAGCTGTTTTGCTCTTTCGCACGGGATCTGGACCTGCTCCCAGAGAGGCGCGCTGAGGCCCGGCGGCCTGAGAGCATGCATGCCCGGCCTCCAGGAGAAAGATTCGAGCTGTCTGACTTCAGAAACCTGGCTCCAGCTGAGGGGGCATCTGACGGCTGAGACAGACACATCAGAAGATAGAGCAAGACACAGGCAGACAGACAAATAAACACAGATGAAATAGCCGGTGAGGCCGATGGCTCTCCTGATGGGAACCGACAGGCAGTGGTGGCTAGATTCCCGTAGCCTGGGGCCTCTCTCTGCTCCAGCAGAACCTTTCCCTGCCTCCTGCCCTTGGTCATCAGCTCTCACACACACGGCCCGAGGACACATGAGTGCAGCATTTGCACATGCACACCCTAGTGCTCCTCAGAGTAGGAGGAGAGGGGGTGCTGGACCTGCCAAATTCTGAGATGCTACTGAGGAGGGAAACAATCTCTGGCAATAGGAGAAAAGGGTCTTCTAGTATGCAAATTACCTGGGGTCTGAGGAGGTATGCCTTTGTTAGTGATAGTTATAGGAAACTACAGACCGTTTCAATTGCAGGAGTTGGGGGGGGGGGGTTGCTGATCCCTGGGGATGAGGCATGGAGGAGCAGAAACGCTACTGTCTGCTCAAGTCTGTCAAGTATATCTCTCCCTGGGTGCCCAGATGAGCAGAGAGCTCAGGGGCTTCTGACACCATCTGATTGCTGGGGGTGGGCCAGGCTGGGGACGCTAGTTGCAGCAGGGTGTGGACAAAGCAGGGGCTCGGGCTGGCAGCCCTGCTTCCTCTTTGCCCTTGCCATGCATCCTCCTACAGCTGCCAGACTTCTGTTTTCAGAGCATAAGATCTGTCCCTCCCCTGCTTACCTCCCCTATCCCATGACTTCCTGTTGCACATGTAATAAAGTTCAAATCCTACCCATGGCTTACAAGTACCCCAGGGTCTGTCCTACCTACCCTCTTCTTCACTCAAAGCTCTCTGTCCACATCATCCTTATTGTTCCTCCAACCCTGTCCTACCTCAGGGCCTTTGTACTTGCTGTGCTCTCTGCCTAGGACACTTAGCTGCCAATTCTTGCCTTAGTTGCATTATTCTCACCACTTAGGTCTCAGATGGCCTTACACATTCCAATTAGTGTCCCCTTCCTTCCTCTGGACACTGTCACATCTCCCTGGGTTTTGTTCATTTGCTTACTGTGCAGCATATAGTCCTATGTGAAAATATTTCTGCTGTATGTTTTCAGTCTGTGTCTGCCCTATAGATTGTAGGCTCTTGTCTTGTTCGCTGCTGTTTCCCACTGTGTGGAGCAGAACCTGGGTGCAGAAGGCATTTAATAAATACTCCCTCAATGAAACGAATGAATCACAGAGGAAAAGGCCAAGTATCCTCAGAGTAGGAATCACATGTCCAAGAAACTGAACAGAACAGAGTTATGCGGTCAGAGGACAGGCATGGTTTTGAGGGGCCAGGACCACAAAGACCTGCAAGGAGCTCATGATGCCAATATTCATTTTACCCAAGGCTTTGCTCAGTTTGCCTCACTTAATGTTCATCACCTGAAGCTGGTGTATCACTAACCCCATTTACAGATGAAGTAGTTGAGACCCAAATATTAATCATGTGTCCAAAGTTTCTCCTTTGCAGCATATGGCTTCCCAACTGGTTGAAGAAAGGTCTTAGGCGCCTAGTCTATGTCCCTTGAGTCACTCACTGTAACTTTCCCAAAAGGGCCTTGCCTGCTTGAACTGGCAGAAGGCAGGAATCATGGGCAGCAGGCTTCCAACGACCCCAGACCAAAGAGGGAAGTGGCTAGGAAAGAGAAGCCAGAAAAGTGGGCCCTGCTCCTTGGTAGACAAAGGAAGGGTGAACAGAGACCTGGCTCATGACTGAAATGGTAGAAACCTATGCAAGGTGGTGTTGGGCTCACCTCCAGGACAGGAGTGACTAAGGACTTGGATCTAAGGACTAGCCCTCATCTTTTTTTTTTTTTTAAACGTTTATTTATTTTTGAGACAGAGACAGAGAGAGCATGAGCTGGGGAGGGGCAGAGAGAGAGAGAGAGGGAGACACAGAATCTGAAACAGGCTCCAGGCTCTGAGCTGTCAGCACAGAGCCTGACATGGGGCTTGAACCCACGGACCATGAGATCATGACCCGAGCCGAAGTTGGACGCCCAACCGACTGAGCCACCCCGGCGCCCCTGGACTAGCCCTCATATTGCAACACACCTCAACTTTCAGCCTAGCTGTTCTCCTCTATGGAATGGAGATAATAATGCTCACCTCCAAGAGTCGCTCTAAGAATGAACTAAGCCCTGTGTGTAAGAATGTTTTCATATGTGGTTTATCTATACAATGGAATACTATGTGGCAATGAGAAAGAATGAAATCTGGCCATTTGTAGCAACGTGGATGGAACTCAAGGGTATTTATTATGCTAAGTGAAATGAGTCAGGCAGAGAAGGACAGATAACATATGTTTTCACTCATATGTGGAACAGGAGAAACTTAACAGAGGACCATCGGGGAGGGGAAGGGGGAAAATAGTTAAGGAGAGGGAGGAAGACAAACCATAAGAGACTTTTAAATACTGAGAACAAACGGAGGGTTGATGGGGGGGGGGGAGAGGGAAAATGGGGGATAGTCATGGAGGAGGGCACTTGCTGGGATGAGCACTGGGTGTTATAAGGAAACTAACTTGACAATAAACTATAAAAAAAAAGAATGTTTTCATAAATCTTCAAGGGTTATTAAAATGTGCTTGATAAGAAATTGGGGTCAGAAATCCACCTCAAACTAACTCAAACTCAAAAGAGCTCTTATAATTGAAAAGTCCTTGAGATGGGGGATGTTGGCTTTAAGCTTGCTGGATCAAGATGCTCCAACAGAATGAGTCTCTCTCCTTGTCTCCTTGTTAGCTCTCTTCTGTAGGGCCTTCCTCCTTAGGTAGGCTCTCATCAGTGTTTGGCCACCAGCCATTCCAGGCCCCCAGGCTGACAGATGACCAACCCCACCTGAAGGGAACTTCTCTTATATAAGCCCAGATTAAGACCCAGGATTGATTCTCATATAAACTAGAAGCCCCACCTGAGCCAACCATGATGGAAGCCAGGAGGCTGGGAAACTCTGACCCCCACCTCTGTAGTCAGAGGTGGGATTGGCTTCATCTGAACCATAAAGACTGTGAGTGGTGGTGGTAGAGGTTGTCCAAAGGAAAATGGGGGTGCTGCTACCAGAAGAGGGTCTGGGAGTCTGGGTGGCACATAAGAGAAGTTCATAGCAAGACCAACAGGGGTATTCTTACCCTTCCAGCTGGTGCTGCAGAGTACCACTCTTTAGAGCTCCCGGTCCCACTCTGGAGCTGCTCTGTAGGGGCTCAGAGGAGACACTTCCTTGGGAAAATGCTGAATGAAACTGCATGAGAGTTAAACAGAATGGTTCCATGAATATGATTTGTAAATGGTATGACACCCTTCAAAAATTAGAGATTATCCTTAACCTGTTTAGAATAGAAGAGGGGCAGGGAACAATGGGTTTTTGGAACAGAAACGGGCCTAGAAATCTAATAGGGGCCCCTATTAGACCCCACCTTATAGTCATCACTACAAAGCAGCCCGAAGAATGAATTTAAAAAGCAGATCACATAATGTCACTCCCTTGCCTAAACCCTCCACTAGCTTTCCTTGGAATAGTATAGACTCCCTTCCTCTGCCTCAAGGCCCCTTATGATCTGGTCCCTGCCTACCTCTCAGGTTCCATCCTCCTCATCCTTTCCCACCACTCTCTTGTGCCCCAGCCACACCACCTTTCCTCTGATCATGCGAATGCACCAAGCTCATTTCCTTTTCTGATGCTTTGCACTTGCTGTTCCCTCTGCCTCCAACACTTTTCCTCCACATCTCCACATGCTGCCACTTTCTCATTACTCAGGTCTCAGCTGAAACATCAGCCTCTGAGAGACTTCCCCTGGCCACACTTTTGTGTTGATATCCACCACACCTTTTCTCCTTTACTCTCTGTCACTTCACTTATTTTATATTCTTCATCATCTGGAATTATCTTTTTGGCTTGTTTGCTTATTTATTACCAGTTATTCTCTTGTCTACCACCCCCCCTGGGATAATCAGATCCAAGACAACATTATCTACACACAACACAGGGCCTGGCAGAGTAGGTGGTCAATAAATACTTGCTGAATGAATCAATATATGGATGGATGGATGGATGGATGGATGGATGGATGGATGGATGGATGGATGAATGGGTGTGTGGAATGATGGGTAAGTATGTGGGTAGATAGATGAATAAGTGGGTCAGTGGATGAGTGAATGGATGGGTGGGTTGGTGGGTGGATGAGTGTATGGGTGAGTAGGTGGATGGGTAGATGGGCATATGGATCAGTGAGTGGATGGACTAGTGGCTGAATGAGTGATGGGTGAGTGGATGGGTGAGTGGGTGATGAATGAGTGGATGAGCGGATGGAGAGTAGGCTGAGCCCATGCCCTGTCTGGTCCTACCATCACTCTCTAACTTGTTTCTTGCCCTTAAAAAAAAGTGTGTCCTGTTGCTCTTTTAGACTAGGAACTGACTTGGAGCTCTGGTAGCTAAAGACCCTTCTGTCTCTTCACTTCACACCAAATCATGCACTGTGGCTTCAGTGCCACCTGTTCTAGTCGCTGAATTCACCTGACTTCAAAGACCATTAAACTGATCATTAGGAGGTTAATAAAACCCTTTCCTCCGCACGGGCACACCTCAGCCCTTGTCTGCCACCTGCTATGCCCATCAGCTGGCCCTGCCTATCGCTGTTACCAGGAGCTGGGAGAGAGCCTGACCACCCCTTTTGCTTGGCAAGCCATGCAGGTGAGCTGAGCACATTTGTCCTCACATCAGACCCCCGGGAGGGTGTCATTCAGGTCCTGCTCCTCCAGAGCTGTTCCGGGAAATGAGAAATGGCAGGTGGACTGTGTCTTTGAGGACCCTGCTCCTAAGCTGGGGAGTCTGAGGGTTGGCATGTGAGTCTGTGGAGGCCTTACATGCAGCCAGCCTTCTGTGAGCTGCCCTGGCATCTCAGAACAGAGGCTGAAGGAGGGAAGGGGCACTGCTGTGACTTTGGCTCATTCTAATTGCTGAGGACAAAAGGGTCCAGGAGAACATTGGGCAGACAGAGCAGTGGGCAATGGGCCTGTGGGGAGCATGATGGACCCACTGGGCTGGGAGCCCATATTCAAGGGATGCCTTGATGTAGGTGCCAGGCCATTCTTAGCATAAGGTCCTGAGGACAAGGGAGCTTCTCTCCCTATCTGGAAAATTCCATCTCTGTGAAATCTAATTGAAGAAAACATCACGTCTCCACATCACGGCTGGGGGGCAGGGTAGAGAAAAGCACACTGCAGAAGGAAGCATACAGTAAGATACCATGTTGTAAAAAGTCAAAAATCAAATGAAACTATGTCTAGTTACATCAACAGACATACTGTATACATGCAGGGAAAGGCCCAGAAGGCTACACAGTGGTTTCCTCCTTAGAACGAATCCCTGAGATCTGGGGCAAGGTTATTTGCAGTCTTTTAAAAAATTTTTACAATAATAAGGTATTTGTGTTTTACATGTGAAATTAAAAATTAATTTTTAAAGATATTCACCAAAGATGGAATTTGGAGCGTGAGGGTCAGACATAGCTCTTAAAGGAAGTGGCATGAAGGGTCACCAAAGGACATAAGAGGGTTCTGGCGGGCAGAGGAGGTGAGCCAGGCCACCACCCCGGGGCTCCTGCCTGGGCAGCGTTCCCAGCAGGTGCTGCCATTCACCTTAGAGCTTCCCTGGGCCTGGGCACTCCTGGCTGCCTTCCTAAACCTGATCCTTCAAGATCCCACCCGGAGGCGGCTGTGACAGACTCAGGAATCGGTACCAGGACTTGAGGAGCAGCGAGGGTGGAAAGCTAATGCCCAGCTGGAGTGGGGAGCATTCTGCTGGACTGATCCCATAATATCAGGGCTGCAGCATCTCCACTTCCACTGGCCAAGTGACAGCGTCTGCATGCTTATGCAAGGGGGGTTATTTTATTAACCAGATAGATTAAGCATCTCTCCTTCTAATTACCAGTTTAATTAACCTTGGCACACAGTATGTACCAACCCCCGAGGGACTGAGTCACAATTGCCACGCTGGGTGAACATCGCCCATCTGCTCTGCGTTAGCTTCAGCTGGCCCTCAAGGGACTGAGGCAGTGGGCTCTGAGGTCCTGGGGTCTGGTGGAACCAGGGAGGCTGGGAGGGAGAAGTAGGCGGGGATTGTTAGGAACCTCTTGGGTGGGTCTTGCTGTGGGTGCTGGATTCCTGCATGGCCCCTCTTCAGCAGCCCTCCTGCAAGTGGTCCTGGGTGAGATGAGACAGAGAAGTCAGCTCGGGCCACCCACTTTGGCCTCCCAAGTGTCTGCAGGGTAGCCTGGGGACCAGAAGTCTTGTGTTCATCCAACACCTACTGGATGTGGTGCTGCCTTAAATTCCCGAGTGCAGTTTCCTCATCTATAAATCGAGCACAGTGATCCCTAGGACATGAGGTTTAATTAAGAGAACAGAGATCAAGATGCCTTGTAAAATTACATTCATTTATTCAGCATATATCTATGGATTATGCAGTATGTATGAGCAAAGGTAAGTAGCACAATGATGAACAGAGAGAATTCAGAGACTGAGTTCTCTGGAAATTGACCGTGTCTGGCTAACAACTCCAGAGTCACTCTCATGTGCACAGGCGCGCGCGCACACACACACACACACACTCCTTTCTGACTCATCACCCACAAAAGCCCACACTTAGCACACCACACACAGGTACACATTCTCCTTCATAGCCATGAACAGAATGTGCACCGTCTCAGAAACACGCCTACATTCATGAAGAGGACCACATGGCTCCCCTGTTCTCAAGAAGCGTGAGGCCAGAGATGTCACATTAATAAGAAGCATAGAGGCTCTGGTAAAGGGGTTTTTATATATTTATTTATTTGAAAGCTTATTAAAATCCTAACCTAGTCTTCTCTTCACTAATGCAGTGTTATTGGAGCCTCCTGATGCCTGTGTGGGAGGGTGAAGACAGGAGTGTGTGTATTTGCATATGTGTGAGAGAAGACTTTCAATGCATTTGTGTACAGGGTGTGTTGGTGTGTGTGTGTGTGTGTGTGTCTCTGGGTATGTGTGTACGTGTCTGGATGTGCAGTGTGAGTTATGCTTTTATGCTTCTTAGAATCTTTCAGTGGTGAGCAGTTTCTCAACCTCTTTTTCACTATCACCCCCATAAGGAGTCTTTGCGGATATTTTTTCCTAATCGCCCCCTCTCTGAAATCAATACCACAGATACACCATATATCTCTTTATGTACTGTATATAGATCTATGCTTTATATAGAGAGAGTGTCCATTTTTTTTCATCTACCACCACCCCCACAGAAAAATGTCCACCCTCTTGGGGGCCATACTGCCCCTGTTGAGAATTCATGATATAGAGCAAGAATTTCTGGCTCTAGAGGTCTGTGACCCCTGATGTTGTGGGCCATGGTTCCCAGTCTCAAGGGTCCAGGTGGAAACCTCTAAAAATGCAGATTTGGGGCCCCACCTGGAGATCCTGCAGTAAGTCGGGGAAGGAGTCCAGGAACCCAGGTTTTAGTAAGCTCCCAGGGAATTCTGATGCCCTGATTGAAGGCTAGGGATGGAAGGGAGTTTAGAACCATCAGGAACCATTTAGTCTAAGAGAAGGTGTGTCTGGAGCCCTCACCTAGTCCTAGAGAACTTGGAATCTCAACTCGCAAAGGCTGGGGTCCTGGCCGGCAGGACCTTCCTATATCAGACTTCCCCAGGACTCCCCATAGGAAGCTGGGAGAAGCTAGTGGCTAGGCCAGAACTCCTCACACAGGCCTAGGACTTTGATTCGGCAAAATGAGTAGTGTATCCCCAAGACTGCGATCATGCAGCTGGGGTCTGGAACAAACACTGACCCAAGGTATCTGGAGTCCCATTTTCCATCTATTCAATGGAGCTATAGACGATCCCCACGGTAACCTGGGCCTCCCTTCTGGGAGCCCCAACCTCCCCCCAGTCCTGGAAACTCAATGTGCCAGGCACTGGGAGAGGAGGCAGAAGCTTACTTCAGCCCTGCCCACCAGAGAAGCTCTAGAAGTGGAATGGGAGCTCCAAGCTGTCAAGGGTTGGAACCCTGTCTGGGAGTTGCTAAGGACCTGGTAGCAAAATCAATCAAAAACAGAGACCTCCTACCTGACACCCTCCCTGGGTGCCAAAGAATAGCTGTGCTACTTTGGAGGCTTGGACCAGTGCCAAACCCCAGCCCTGGGTGTCTGACTGATCAGAACACAGGGGACCAATTGATGCACTGTGGGCAGTGGTCCAGCATAGGGCTTGTAAGGGGCAGATGGGAGCCTGGAAAATGGAGAGAGGGGCCATCGTGGTGGCCAAGGAGCCAGGTGGGGTGGGGTGTCTGGGGTAGGATGAGGGTAGAAATGACTCTGCAACGGTGTTATGAGAGGAGAGGGGAAGCTGGGATGATGATGGACAAGAGATAGAGGAAGCATGATGGAGGGAGCATGGAGAAAGAGTGTGGAGGAGGGGCACTGTGGCTTGCTGGGGAAGCCAAGAAGGCATCCTTCTCCCTCTCTTAAGCTTTTAAAGGCATCAGAGCATCTTGCTAATTGTTCATCTCCCAGAGACACTAATGAAATTAACTCCGCAAAATGCTCATCAGGTCATCTGCAGAGGGCACAGTGCCAGGCTTCTGCTTGGTCCAATCCCATCCTCCTCCCCCTCCTCAGCTCCTCCTGCTCCTTCCTGATGATTCCCCGCCCTCTCCTTTTCAACAGGCCCCTCAGCAGGGAACATCTCACCACCAAACCTGCCTGAGAGGGCCCAGTGGGGAAACCAGAAATGGGGGCTCTGTAGCCAGGGAAACCTCAGAATCTGGGATGCCATGGAGCTTATGGAGCTGGAAAGGTTGTCTATGGGTGTGTGTGTTTCTGAGCACATGTGTATGTGTGTGTCGTATGTGTGTGATTGCACATACCTCAGAGGAGTAGGTATCTCTAATAAAACCATTTGTTAAACTGAACGTTCTTTCAGTCACTCAGCAAACATTTGGGGGCATCTTCTAGGTTTAAATCCTACCCCATCTCTTACAAGCTGAGTGGTTTTAGACAAGATACATCCCCTCTCTGTGCTTCAGTTTTTGTATCTATACAACGGGGATAATAATAGCATCTACTTCATAAAGGTTTGTGAGAATTGAAGAAGATAAACCAGATAAAGATCTGAGTCCTGTGCTAGGCACGAGGTGGGATCTCAAATGTTGGGCACTGTCCTTGGCCCTGAAGGAGCCACGGCAAAGAGATCTCCATTCCTGTGCTGAGGCACAGGAGAGGCCCAGGCAGAGTGTTCTCAATAGCATAGGGCAGCATGGAGAATACAATAGTCTGTGCAGGAAAGAAGTGGGCATATGTGGAAGTGTTTTTACATGTATGTAAATATATACAGGAAACATGTTTTTATTGATTATGTTCCATTGCTGGGCATGCACATGTGTGTGATTTGGGTTTGGGAAGTTCATTTGAGTTAGGAACAGACTGAGTAGGTGCTGGCATGCTGTGTGTGTGTGTGTGTGTGTGTGTGCATGTGTGTGTGTGCATTGGATTCAGGGATGTGTGCATGTTGGGGTTCTGTGTGAGGAAGGGACGGGTCTAGATATTGCTGAGGGTCATCTGAAGGGCATTGTTTCTAGTTCTCTTTCCCTTTTAACCCCCACACATTCTTCACTTGTCCCTTATGACTTGGCTCTCATTCCACCGTAACTTACAACTGGGAAGACTATTCTTCTCCCATAGGCTGCAGTCTCCCAAAGTGGGTGGTATTAAGCCTTGCAAACAGTAGGCACTAATAAATTCTTATTCCATTTTGGACAAGGTTCAAAATGCTTCATGAAAGTTTCACGTTTTAAGATGCAAATGACAGAAAACCAAAGGGGCTTAAACCACAAACAGAGGAATCCATTGGCTCATGTAACTGAAAAACCAGGGGTGATTCTGGCAGCTTCAGGAGCAGCTGGATCTAAGGGCCTTAAGTGATGAACCAATATTCAATGTCTCTCTTTTCCAGGCTCTGCTTTTCCCTACTCAGCCTTCAGTCTCAGGTATGTTCTCCTCACATGGTGGCAGCTCCAGTATCTCTTTTTTTCTGCTTCAAGTTCAGCAAGAAAAGAAATTCTTTCCCTTCTTAGTTCTAACAAAAATCCCAGAAAAGAGCTTGAGCACTTGGTTCAGGTCCTATGCCCGTCCCTGAATGAATGAATCACTGTGGTTCAAGGAATAGTGGTTGCTGAGTAGGTAGGCTTGAAGCCTGTGCCATCCTCTGGAACTGGGGTGGGGTAGCCTCACATGAATCTCATACACTGATGGTGAGGGAGGGTGATCCCTCAAAGGAAAGACAGGAAGCTGCTACTTCTAGAAGACAGAAGCTAGATGCCGAGCAGTGGGTAAATATGGATGCTTGGATCAAGGCAGGGACTAGACTATCAAGGGCCAATGTGGGCTCACCAAGAGCAAGTCCAGCCTGCTGAACTAATTTCTTGTTTTAGTTATTGGCCTGGTAGATTAGGATAAAGCTGGAGGCTCGTGAATCTGGGGTTCTGCAGGGTCTCGCTGTTTGTTTTGTGGGTGCAGCAGTGAGATGTTAGCTGAAAGATGGTGTGGTCAGAGGCTTCCTGAGTGGATGAAAGAAATACTGATTTACTGCCCTGGTGCAACTTGCAAGATAGTCTGAAGTGCAGAGCCAGTAGGCTCTCTCCTTGGTTCTGCTCTCAGCATCCTGTTTAGTAAGGACTTGGTTGAAAGTATATATGACTTCACAGTCTCATCTGGGAATGACAGGAAGCTGAAGAAAATAGCAAGTACCCTGCTTGACAGCTTCCAACCCTGAGAGGGCTCCCTATAGGAAAAAGGGATTAGGTGCAATACAATGGAAGAGAATTGGATGAATTGAAGTCTCTGCACTTAAATTCAGAAAACCAGTGATGCAAAGGTAGATGGGGAACATCCGGTTGGTGGCAGTGCCTATGGAAAAGACACAGCGCGGTGTTCCTCAAAGTGCAGTCTTCAGACCACTAGCACCAGTAGAAATAGCTGGCTGGGGGTGGAGCAGGTGGTAAAAGCACAGATTCCTAGACACTTGCCCAGACATACTGAACTGGAATCAGGATAGGGCAGGGCCTCAGCATCACAGGAGCTTCTGGCACATCTCCAAGTCAGTGATGGCCTCACCATAGGCTCAGAGTCCCCCTCCCCGCCCCGAATCTAGTAGGTATTAACAGTGTGATGTCACTGACCAATAGCTGACTGGGGCCCTGCTGATGCATCAGGCCATGCGGGCAGGAGAAGTGCCAATTCCCTTTAAGAGATGCCTTCAGGGGCACCTGGGTGGCTCAGTCGGTTAAGCGTCCGACTTCGGCCCAGGTCATGATCTCACAGTTTGTGGGCTCGAGCCCCGTGTCAGGCTCTGTGCTGACAGCTCAGAGCCTGGAGCCTGCTTCAGATTCTGTGTCTCCCTCTCTCTCTGACCCTCCCTGTTCATGCTGTCTCCCTCTCAGAAATAAAAAAAACACTAAAATTAAAAAAAAAAAAAAAGATGCCTTCAGAGAAGCAACCTTGGTGGAGAGCACTTATAGTAGGGGGCCAGGGTGGCAAGGACAGGGGCCCAGAACTCCATTGCTATTCCAGTAACAGAAGCAAAACTATTTGGTCTAAAGGGAGAAAATTCAGGATAGACCCTGAATTCAGGTCTAAAGGGAGAAAATTCAGGATAGACTCCCTGAAGAGGGAGCAGACAGGTTTGATGAGGCCCCAGAAGGTGAATGCAATGACAGGCAGATTCCTGCTGCCTTGGGAGAAGAAATTCCTAGCCAGCAGAGTAGTTGGAGGTGAAACCCTTGCATGGTCACTGGGATATTGCAGGAGGGCTACAGGTACTTGTTGGAGAGTCCAGCCTAGGCAGGGTTTGGCCTCTCCCTTTTTGAGTCTGGGACTCAAAGGCAATGAAGGTTAAAGATGTTAGGAGACCTTCTATCTGACCATCTACCTTTGAGCCTGAGACAAGCACTTCCTAGCAGGCCTCCCATTTAGAGTCTTAAGCAGAATTCAGGTGAGACAATTACTCTCCATCTCCACAAGGGCATCCCTGCTCCTTTTCCTGATATGCCCTGAGTACCAGTTGGAAGGAGACAGCTGAGTTGAGGCCTGAGTGAGTAAAGGAACCAGCCATGTGAAGACCTAGGGACAGAGAGTCCCAGGAGGAAAGCAAGTGGGAAGGTGTAGAGGTGGGGATGAGGTTGGATGCTGGAGAAACAGAAGGGAGGCCACCATGGCTGAGGCCTAGGCAGAGTTGCAGAGATAGGCAGGGGCCAGATCATGCCCCTTGGAGGCAGTGGTTATCATTAATGCTGCTTTCCTCACATTTCAGCTGTTGGCATGTAGAACTGTACTTCTTGGCCCTTTTGGATAGGGCCATGGGACCAGTTCTGGCCAATAAATTGCCAGTGGAAGTGACACATGTCATTTCAGGGCTGAGCCATTGATTACTGGTGGGTGTACCTCCAGAGCTCTCTTTTCCTCTGCCTCACTGACCAACGATGTTCCAAAGAGTGTCTGTTTTGTCAGCCTGGGCCCTCAATTGAGGCTGATCTGGAGCAGTAGACCCACGATGAACAAATGAGAAATAAACCTTCGATGACTGAAGCCACTGAGGTTTGGGGACTGTTTGTTACCATGACATAACTTAGTCTATCCTGACCGGTACACAGACCATTCTATTCTGGCTGAAGAAAGAAGGTCAGAGAAGTGAACACAGCAACCAGACTGAAGAGAGAAGGAGACGCTTTCTTTTCTTGTTCCCCAAGCCTTGTTCCCAAATTCTAATCCCAGAACAGAAACTGCGGGAAGAGGAAATGTAAAGAGCATGGACATTGACGTCAACCCCCCTTAGGCCCAATCTCAGCTAGCCCTGAAAACATCAAATAGATTGGCCCTGGGCTTCAGGCACTTCCTTTCCCAAAGTCTCAGTTACCATTTCTGTATAATGGAGATGACAATGTTTACTTAACAGGATTGCACGTGAGGAGGATCAAACCATAAATGTAGGGAAGGACAGAGCAGAGTCCAGCACACACCATTACGATATCATCTTATATCCCAGCCCCTGGTTCCAGTCCTTCATTCTCCCCATTTGGTGCCCAAACCCCAGTTCCTAACCATCCCTCTTATACCAGGTGCCTCAAGTGATGGTCCTCCTAAGGTTTCACCTCTTCCATCCATCCACCTCTTCCCTGGGAGCAGGGTGGGTGGGGCATAGTGTCAGAGGGAGAAGCCTAGCACACACTGCTCCCTACAACGCACACACACCCCCTCCAGTTGGGTAAATCAGGTACACACAGCATACATTTAAGCAATCCCCAAAGCAGAGGTCAAAAGCCAGAAGCTATTGGACATTTGCAGACATTTTCACCTGGGCTCCCATGAGGTTAAAAATTTTAGATCAGAAGATTTCACATCGAATGGCTTCTCTTGAAAATGTGGAAGATATGGACATACGGGGCCCCAATTCCAACACCCCCAGTTGGCACCTGGAGTAGAAGAGCCAGCTGTACCTCCCCACGGGATCCCATGTGTATAGTCTCCAGCACTGCCATTGCCTCCTTTGCGCTGAAGCCCATCCATACCATGTGTATCTGGACATTGGCTGATGTTTCTCACACTAGTTAAGAGAAAAGGAAAACATTTCTCATAACCCTTCTCTATCAAAAGTGGGAAACAAAAGACAGACCGAGAGAGGGCCTCGTGGTTTCAAGAAATATAGGAGAGCTCATATCTCTTTGTGGAAGCGAAGACCATTCTTGTATCACCCAGCATGCAACACCAATTTGTATTACTGACTGGCCCCTGTAGGAGGTTTATTTTGCGACCCTGCCCTCACCCTTCTCATCCCTCGCAGACTCAGACCCTCTTTTTTTCCTGACCATTCGTCCTGTGTATATGTTGCTTGTCATTTCCTTTCTCCTTCAAGGCAACCCTCTGTTTACTTTAACCAGATTAGGGAATGGGGGTGGGGAGCAGGAGACTCCAGCAGCGGTCATTGCTGGAGACTACGTGACTTGCCCAAGGTCACAGAGCTAGAAGGCTGAGGTGCCTAGACCCTACACCGGGGTCTTCGTAGCTCCCAAAGCCCTGCCCAGTCCTTCACGCCCACGTCTCTGGCGCGGTGCGAGCTCAGGGCGCAAACACCGGTCGCCCAGATACGCTGTGTCCTGGGGTTGTTTTCCTTAGGCGAACGGCGCCACGGGGTTAGAGAAATCTTGGGTCACGCGGAGGTCCACCAAGCTACCTGCTTGGAACTGCGGGTGGCCCCGAGTCTGGCCTGCCCGAGCACCTCTACGAGAGGGCCGGCGCCCGAGCGCTCTCCCGCAGTCCCTTATCCAAGCCGCGGGCTGCTGGCGTACCGCGGCACGCAGACGGCCTCGGAGCGCGGCTGGGAGGCGGGGAGTGGGGTGGGGTGGGGGAGAGGACNCCCCAAGCCGTTCTCTGCAGGCTGGCGCCGCGCCGGGGTCGCCGCAGCCCTGGGCCCCTCCCGGGCCACCTGTGCGCAGGCTAGCGGGTCTGGGAGAGCCCGGATCCGGACGACTGATCCACTCCGGGTTTCAGACTCTAGGCCTTGTCCCTGGAGACCGCGAGGGGCGGTGGGAGGCCTCTCCGCCCACCACCCCAACCCCTCCCCGGGGGAGCCTCGGNGAAGGCTGGCTGCTCTGGGGGGTCCCTGACCCGCGCGGCCGGACCCGGCTGGAAGCCCCCGGAGGCCAAACTTTGCGAGGCGGGACGCGGGGGCAGTCTCTCGCTGCTGCGCAGCTTCCCCGCGCGCTTCCCCGGAAGCCTGGGTTCTGCCAAGTGCTGGAGCAGCTGTCAGCGCGCGGGGCTGGCGAGTGTAAACGCTCCACGCCTCCGGGCGGGGGAAGTTTGCTGGTTGCCCGGCCCCAGAGCGGAGCCGAGGGTTTGAGTCAACGCCCGGGGGAGCCTGACTCTGAGAGTCTTAGAGGTTTTGACCACATCCCAATGCCCAGGAAATCGAGGAGGGGTCTTAAGATACCTCTTCCCGGTAGCATCTGACCCAAACAGCTACTCACAATTCTCACTTGGCAACTGGCCCCTGCCCACGTCCAGAACACAGTGTCCTCCTCTGTCCCCGCCACACGCGCGCACACGCACACACTCAGGCGTGGAGGCGCATACACCAGCCCCCAGCCCTTGCAGCCTGCACAGTCAAAGGCCCGCGGCCCCTGACCAGAGCTGTGGCTCCCAGCCTCCTCGGTGCGTGGAGGCCAGAGTTGTGTACGGTGGGGCAGCTGCTGCTTTCCCTTCTTCCTTTCATTGCGCCGCCCTTCCTCCTCCCTCCATGTCCCGTTGGCCATCCTAACCTGCTTGGTAACTAGGCTCTCAGCCCACCTCCCTTGGGGTGGGGGGGAGTTCCCCTGCATCCTTTGTCTGCTCTCCCTGAGCTTCCACCTAGCCTAGGTTGTTAGGGCCTCCTGATCTTTCCTCCCCACCATCCATGCACTTAGCAGAGCTGAGCTTATGTGTGTATGTATGGGGGGGGGAGGGTCATTTGTATGATCAAGGGGACATGGGGTTCACCCTAGCAATTCTTGATTCTTGCTACCCTGAGAACCTGGGAGATGCCTCCCAGCTTGGGCAGGCCATTGTTAATCCTAGAGGTCAGAAGGGAGCTTTGGGGTTCCTGAGATGTGAAGCCAGACTGATTGGAGATCAATGAGTGAGAGCTTACACCAGCCTGATGATTGAGGCTGATGGCTGTTTCTTTAAAGGGTCTCTGTGTCGCACATCCTGCACCCATTCTGCCTGGCTGCCCTCCCCACTCTGCCCCCTCAGTCCTCCCTCTACTCTATCCCATCCGTTTTCCAGTACCCCATCGCCCCCCCTAAATCCTCACTTTAACAACCCCTTCTGCCCCATGACCTCCCCTTTTAATCCCAACCAAGCCAGGAGGCTGCACAGCTGCTGGGTGTGTGTTCATATTGCACACATATCCACGTTCGGATTGTGTGTGCATCCCTCGGGGGGGGGGGGGGGTGCAGGGTTGGTCAGCTGATCATGGTAAACTAGGGGTGTTCATGCTCCTCACACAGGGGAGGTGTTGTCAGATACCAAGTAGGTGCCCGGGAAATGTTTACTGAGATGGCTGTGTGTGAGAGGGCTGTGTGGTCATATCTGAGCACGTGTGAGGGCTGTGGTTGGCATGTGTGCCCTGGTGACGATGAGGGCTGGCAGTGTGTGCAGCATTGGTATGTGTGTGGCCAGATGAACTTGTGTGAGGGCTGGCCTGCCGCACGTGTGTGTGATGGTTGTGAGCAGTTGCACAGGTGAGCATGTGTAGATAAGAGGGTGATGGGTGCTGGTGAGTCAGGGTACCACAGCCGGGGGGTTGCCACATGGATTCCTTGGAAGGTCATAGAGTGGGGGAACTGCATCCCTGGTTGGTGGGGCATCTGTTGGGTTCTGATCCAAGGCTGCCCAGGGAGCTGGCAGGTGGGCACTAGTGCCGCAGGGCTGCCCTGGAGCAGAGGCTGCCTCTAGGCACCAGCTCTCAGGCCTGTGGGAAGAGCCTCTGAACGGCATGCAGCGGCCCTTCTTATCTGGGGCCCCTTACTGCTGTCCCCCACAGGCTCTGGGCACAGGTGCCCGGGCAGGCTGGCCCTGAGATGACCCCAGCTCCTCCCACACCTCCTCCCACATCACCCATCATCTCCTCGGCAACAGCAGCCAGTGAAAAATGTGTGTGAGTGGCTGAGGGAGGGACAGCCAGTCAGGCGGCAGGGGGCGCCGGGGGCCAGCAGGATTGCAGCCTCTGGCTCCCCAGGCCCAGGGCCCACCCTCTGTCACAGCCTCACACAAAAGCCTGTCCCTTCAGCACACTCACTGCCCCTGAACACAGGAACACTCCCCCAACCCCCCCCCCCACAGCTTTTCCCCATTCATACCCAGTCTCACACAGCTGCCACCTGCGTCCCCGCCCCTGTGGGCCGCTCACACCTGTTAGATGTACTGCCGCACAGATGTCTGCACTCCTAGGGTGAGGGGCCCATGAGGAGCTGGCTCTCCTGGAAGGTGGTGCTGAGGGGCCCTGAGCTGTGGTATTGCCCATCCTGACCTCAACAATCTGACCTGATGGTCTCTTCCTCGGGCCCCACCTCCATCCTCAGGGATGGTCCTGGACCCCTCTGTCCACCCGTCACCCCCACACCGGGGCAGTTGGTTAGGGGGAGGGTGTCTTAATTCTTTAGGGCTCTCACTTTGCCTTGGGGATGGGTTGGGTTGGGCCTCAGGGTCCCCTAGGTATCCCCAGGAGAGGGTTGGTCCTGTCTTCCCCCTGTTGCCCATGTTGGGAGGGGCTTCCCTCCAGAACCTGGAGATTGGTACTGATCCAGGTACCAAGCCCCCAACCGTGGGTCACTGGCAGATTTCTATGAGCAGCCAACTTTGGCCTCAGCCCTGAGCCAGGATCCCCTCCCGTCTTACATACCTTCCTCCCACCGGGTCTTGCTCTGGGTCCCAGACCTGCAGACTCAAGCAGTGCAATCTCAAAGTCAGGAGCTGCCTTAAGCCTAGGGTGGGGGGACCCCTTCTCCATGCAAAGGAGGTAGTGTTGGGCTTGGCTGCTGCCCGGGAACACATGTGTCCATATACCTGCATGCCTGAGCCTACTCTATCCAGGCCAACCCCCTCCCGCTGTCTCCCCTCACCCCCCACCCCCCAGTCCTCCAGCCTGGGGCTGGAAACCTTGCAGTCTCTCTTGGCTGTCCCTTCTCCTTCACGCTTCATGTCTAATCTGTCACCAAGTCCTCCAGCTCAGTTCTACTTGTGACATTGCTCATGTCCCTCTCCTCTTTTGTCACCACACCTGCCCCCCCCAGCTCCTTTCTCCCTCACCTCTCCCACCTGGACCAGTGCAGTGGCCACCCCCCTCATCCCCTTTCTGTACCTCCTCTACTTTGCTTAATGCCCCTAGTTTCTAGGCTGGGACCCCACTAAAAAGACTTCTGTGGCTCACCAGTACCTGAAGGTAAAATCCAAACCTGAGCCTGGGGGCCCTTCGGGAGACACCTGCATCACCACACATGACTAGGCTGATCCGTTGGAACTTGGCTTTAACTGCTGGTGGGCCAGGCATCCATCCACACCCCCCAGTCAGGCTGTGGCTTCTGCACTATAGCTCCCTTGCCTCTCAGAACCTGGTGCCCCCGGCCCCACCAGCCCCAACCCCCATCCTACAGCCCAACATCTCCTGCTCTGTCCAGACCTAGGCCAAGACCCCCTGCTGCTACCAGTCCAACTGTTCTGCTTACCTCAGCTCCCAGCTTCAATCCAGCTCCTTCCAAGGGAACTCCCCAGCTCCTCACAGGGCCCACATAGAGGCCATGGCACATCGATGAGCTGTGAGTGGCCGACAGGACAGATTCCTCAGCCCTGGAGAGGCACATGGGACCTAGGGCAACTGCCAGAGGCCTCTGGTGTGAGCTAGCTATTCATTCATGCCCATGTTCCCTGCGGGTATTGCCACTGTCCACCTCACTGTAACCCTGCTCTTAGCCCTCAATGTGCTCCGAGTCATGGCCAGTCAAGTGCTTATTATTTTTTTTTCCTCTCCACTTGTGTGTGGGTTCTCTGGGTAGGTAGGGAGGGCTACTATGGCAAGGGAAGAGGAGAGAAGTTTACTCTGTCCCCCTTGGCAGCGTTCCCCATCCCTGTCCCTGAACACAGACTGCTTGACTCTGAGGAGGCTGGAAGTGGCTCCTGTCCAAGGTAGGAATGAGCAAGTTAAAGCTTGACCATGGGGTGGCTGTGCTTTGGACCCTCACACAGATGGCAAACCAGCTCATGTGATCATGCATGTTTGTGGGTCCTTCACACAGATTGTATGCCCAGGTCTACTGAGTAGGAACCTCTCTGCTCACCCCTCCCCCTCCCAGGCACAGATGTTCCCAGATGGGTGTCTTCCCATGCACATAATGTCATTCTGGACACCAGACCTGTAGACTCAAGGCCCTGGAAGGTGGAGCTGAGGGGCATGGAGCCATGGCATTGCCCTTCCTGACCCTGACCATCTGTTCTAGTGGCCTCTTCCTCAGGCCCCACCCTGATCGTCAGGAATGGAATTGACACCAAAACTTGGGCTGCTGTGTGCAACACCTAATGGGACTTCTGAGGCCCAAGCACCAGGAAAGTCTGGCCTGAGAGCCCCAGCCATTCTCGCCCCCCAGATGGGAGCTCAGCTTCCTGTGATCCATTCCACTGGTCCACTTGTTCACTCCTCTTGTCTACTCCCATGGGAAGGGCATTAGGTCTTCCTGCCTTCTGAGGAGTCTCGGCCCCCTCCTTCTGTCATATAGAGTAGAAAGGGCAGGGCCTTAGGAGACAGACAGGTGTAGGTTTCACCCTAAGCTATCTGACCTTGGACAAGTAACTTTTACTCCTCAGCCTGTTCCCACATCTTTAGAATAGGGTCATTTCTGCTTCCTGAGGCTATAGTAATGAGATGATGGTCAACATAGAGAGTGCCCCAGGGTGGGACCTGACATGGAGCAGAGCTCTGTGGCTTGTTTATCTTCTTTCTCCATTTTCCTTGGCTTTGAAAGGGCATGAGTTAGGACAGAGCTAGAGTCCTAAGGTGATCAGGGCCCAAGCCCAGAGATAAGAGAGGAAAGCATTTGTCGCTGTTCTAGCCGCAGGCAGGAGTCCCAGGAAGGAGTCATGCTTTTAATTGGAAGAAGCAACCCCCCCTCCAATCTGTACACATACCACCCCCTGCAGGGACTTGGGCCTGACTCAGACACCAATTCCGCCAATGTGCAAAGAGCTTTGTTTGCAGTTCTATGAAGATGAAGATTTGGGTGCAGCTTGTCCTGGAGCCATGTGCTAATGATCAGCTCTGACACACAACATAGCAGCGAAGGGGGTGGAGGCTCTGGATGGAACTAAATTCTAGTCCCAGCTCTGCAAGTCGATCGCTGTGTGACCTTGGACAAGTCACTTAACCTCTCTGGGCTGTTGACCTCTGTATACTAAAGCACTGGACTTGATGACTCTACTAGAGCAGAGGCTAGCGTGCAGGGAGGCTGCCTTGAGAGCTTGGGGTGGACTGTGCACTCAGCATCAGGTTCCCCCTGATGTGCACAAGGGAGGTTCCCAGGGTGCAAACATGCTCAGCACTTGCCAAAGACGCCAGCCGCCCCAGCGGTAGCTGCCCGCATTGCCTCGGAGCCAGGTGGCTGGTGTGGCAGGGCGGCAAGAAGCTGGGAAGCAGAGGCAGGAACTATGAGTCCCAGCACCCACATCAGAAAATAAAGCTCTGCTTTAGCTGGTGAACACCTGCATTGGCAAAAACAGGACTTCTTATGGCCCCAAGAAGGTCATAGTGCCAGTGCCTGAGGCCCACCCTCTTCCCGGGCATTGATGTCAGATGCCACAGGCAGCCTTTGGCGCTGGGGAGCCAGAACCCCAGGCATGTTGAGGAGGTGGTGGGATGGTCGAATGGGCAAGCTCTGGAGTCTGAGTTTGGACGAGGACTTGGACTAGGGTGAGGCAAGGGAGGTCCCCAGGGTGCAGAAATTAAGCTGTGCAAGGGCAGGGTCAGCCTCCTTAAATTTTGTGCCCTTGGTACCCCCTGTGCCCCACCCTGAGTCCTAGCTGGCAATCTAGCTTTCCCCTGCACTTCAGTTTTCTTGTCTCTAAAATGGAGTCATAAAAGGACCTACCTCACAGGGTTGTTGTGTGGATTAGGTGCACTCATGCAGGTCATCAGTGTGTCACAGTCCTGGCACACAGCAGGCATGCAGTGTTAGCAACTGACAACGAAGGATATGGCAGACGGCGCGGTTCTGTCCTCACTTTGGGGGAGACTTTGGTGCCATCTTCGTGGCATAGGGCGCAGCGAAGGGTTCAGGTGGGAGGACAGAGGGCTAAGGGAAGGCCTGCGTTTTGGTCATCTCTTTCGACACCCAGGAGTAGGGAATATAGAAGTCCCCACCCACCCCCCTTCTCCAGGTGTGGTTGTTGACAAGCCCATCCCAGCCCTGCTTGCCATGGGGAAGAGGGAGAGCCTCAGAAATCTGGAGAGGCCTGACCGGCAGCTGCTCATTCCTAGGGTAGGCCACAAAGGGGTGGGTTTTAGGTTCCACTTACATGGAGGAGGGGACCCCTGGAGAGAGCACCAAGGGCCAGCGCCCTGGTGGGTGAGTGCCCCAGAGCTAGGACCCTCCCCACACCTAGATGTCAGAACTGTGTCCATCTGGAAGACTCAGGGTCACCTTGAGCTCCAGGCAAATTTGTGGCTGAGATTTGAGGAGGGGAGCTAGTCTAGATTGATGGAGCCTGAGCGACAACTGCAAGGCCCTTGGGTAGGGAGCTCGGGACGTTGTATCCTTTCTGCCCTATAACACCCCAGCCAGGACATCAGGTGCCCCCCCCCCAACTGCCCCACCCCAGCACATCCAGCAGAGAGCCTGCAGGGAGTACACCCGGGGTGAGACCTTGCTCCCTCCTAACTGGGGCGGAGACCAGAGGGGGTTGAGGGGCTGCTGTGCTTTCCCCACGTCTGCATCTTTCCAGGCCCCTCACTCCTCCCCGATAAAAGGGTGCCAGGCACGGGCAAGTAGGAGTGCTTCCTTAGGGTTCTCGCGTGACGGGAGCCCACCCTGCTTCCAAAAAAACCCATCCTCACCCCGTTGCCTGGTTGTTTGGGTAGCCTGCCCGGGGTCCGGGCTAGACGCGGCTAGCAGACGAGGGGCGGCAGGGGCTGAGCCACTCACTGGGAGGAACTCGAGCCCAGGGGATTCGCAACAAGCAACTGCCCCCCACCCTCCGCCCCGACCCGCTAGCCCGCCGGGGCTCTGGGGAGGGGGCCTCTCNACTGGAGGTCTGGTGTGCGCGAGACCTCCGGAACACCACGGCTGACCTCGCTCCGGAAAGGACGAGAACGCCGCGTTCCATGAGCACCTCGTGTGGGGCTAGGGGCTTCGAATGCGCCGCTGCCCTGGTCCCATTTCACAGATGAGGAAGGGCAGGGCTTCCTGCAGTCCTGGCCAGACTAAGTAGGGCTGGAGTTCCAATCCAGGTCTTTGACTGCAAATCTCAAACTCCTTCAGCTACAAGAGAAGCCTGGGGCGGAGACAGGAGGAGCTTTCGGTGGTTGTAGACTTGTTACATTTTTAATTCTTAATTAACTTCATGACGGTAGTAATCATGGCCCATGCTGGGCTGTCCTGCATCATCTGATCAGAATCTAAGGTTGTCCTTAGATGAGATAGATAAGGTTAGTCCCGTTTATTAGATAAGGACACTGAGGCTCAGAGAAATGGCAGGACTGGAACCTTGTTAGAGCTCAGCCTGACCCCCTTACTTACCTCCTCCCACACCGTGGGTAGCAGAATGCTGTCCTATGTGGTCATTTACTCTCAAGGCCTTGTCTGGTGCCCCATGGGCATGAAAGACTATGGGAGAAAGTCACAGGACCTTGATACTCTCTGTGGTCTTGGGCTTATCCCCTCATCTCTCCAAGCTCATTGCACTCCCTATATCCTGCTTTCTGACCCCACTTTGGGTGCTTCCTAAACCTAGGCAGGGCTGTCCAGGCCACAGGATTTTGAATATAAACCCCCTGGGGGTTGGCTTTCCAGCTTCCCTGGGACCACACATCTTCTGGTGGCTGGGACTTTGTTGCAAGGAGGAATCCTTCCCTGAAACCTCCCCCCAGTGGTTCTTGGCTCTTTCTTCTGGGCCCACACAGAATGGATTCCCCCTTGTCAGTTATTTAAAACAGGGCTCCTCCCTGGCCCATTTTCTGCCCTTTCCAGGCCAGGCACCTCCAGTCCTCTCAGCTGTTCGTCACGTAGCATGGTTCCAAGCCCCCTTCCCTGTCCCCTACGTCCCTGTTGCCTGCCTCTGGTTGTCAGTCCCTGGAGCTCATCCCACTGTGATACAATGCTCTGGCATGAACTAGCACAGGATACTAAACGTGTCTGTTGCAAATATTAGGAAACCCAACTCAAAGTGACTTAAGCAAAAAANGCATGTAACTGAAAGACCAGCGGTAGTCTAGCTTCTGGATCCAGAAAGAACAGCATGACCAGGATCTATTCCTCATCTCTGCTCTCCCAGGGGCTGGCACCACTCTCCAACTTCTCCCCTTGCAGTCCCCAGGTGGCTGCCACAACTTATCAGGGCTACATCCTTGCAGGATGAGCATCTCTTCCCTCAGCCATCCAACAAATGTCCTGGTCCTTCCTCATTGGGCCAACTCAAGTGCTGTGCCCTGTGAGCCAGTCCCCACCACCAGCAGTTACGGTTATGCCATTTAGCTTGGGCCCAAGCCACCTATGCCACCAGCCTACTTGCTACCACTCGCAGCTTGTTCACCAGGAAGAGATGGGCACTTTGTCCTTGCATTTAACCAGTGTGTCATCAGTACAGATTGCCGGAGTATTTAATCAAAAGGCAAAGAGCACCAAGGACACACAGCCCGAGGCTCAAAGGTAAAGGTAAAGACCCGAGTTTGGATTTGGATCGACCTTAGCTATTTAATCAGCTGTGTTAGAAAACAATGCCGGCCAGTCAACAGGTTTTGCATTCCCTTAAATGTTCTGTCATCTGGTTCATGGATCTCCATTTGCAGATCCTGAGATATTTTATCAGGTGCCTGGCTGAAATCCAGACACACTGTTTCCAGCCTGGCCCTGATCTACCAGAATAGTAACTGTAATAAGGGAAGCTGGTCTGGAGCGGTGGGTCTGCAGGAGTCCGAGTATGTCTCTCTGTGTCACTACTTTCCTTAGTCATCTGCAGTTGATAGAGAAGCTCCATCGGAATCATGCTTGGGAATGGCATCAGGTCATCCTGCTGTGGCCCCTTCAGTGGACATTTGTTGGGTTTTCTATTTGTCTGGCTTCCATTCCTGGGTTGGACATGACCAGTGTGGAAAGATGGCCCAAAACCAAGGACAGAAATGCTGACAAGAGACATGAAGTGGAAAACATGCAGGGCAGGCTGAGCTCAGGTCCAGCTGAGGCTTGTGGGAAATGCCAAAGCTACGTGGTGCAAGAGGGGGCTTGGAGGAAGATGACTAGGAAAGGGCAGGCCTGCCGACTGGGGGGCTCCGGGAAGCCAGCCTTATCCCACCATTTTGCAGCTAAAGACACTGAACTGGAGGGGCAGGACAAACTCTAATAAGAAAGCACTGAAGGGGCGCCTGGGTGGCTTAGTCGGTTAAGCGTCCGACTTTCGCTTAGGTCATGATCTCGCGGTTCGTGGGTTCAGGCCCCGCGTCGGGCTCTGTGCTGACTGCCAGCTCAGAGCCTGGAGCCTGTTTCAGTCTGTGACTCCCTCTCTCTCTGACCCTCCCTTGCTCACGCTGTCTCTCTCTCTCTCTCCTAGAAATAAATAAAAATGTTAAAAAAAAAATCTTTAAAAGAAAGCACTGAAGACCAAGAAGGCATGATCAGAGAGGCCAAGGGGTTGTTTTGAATGAGTTCAAGTCTCTTATGCCTGACAGATCCCACCCCAACTGCTGAAGCCCGCTGCTGGGCTCTGAGGGCGTGGGAGTAGGGGTGGCCGTGGTGCAGGAGATGCTGAGCTGAGGTCTGCTTTACCAAAGACAAGGCAAGTTGATTTGGTGAATGTATCAGGGGTTTTCAAGTGCAAGCAACAAATTGATTCTCCAAATTTAAACAAAAAAGGGAAAATACTGGTGAGAAATGGGGTTGTTGAGAGAAGGGCCAAGAGGCTTAAAAAGTAGGCCCTGAAATGAGAAATGGACCAGGAAAGGGGAAATTACTTACCTGTCTCATTGGGCCCTACTGCTGAGATCAGGGCCCCCAAACTCCCACTAAGGCTGTATACAAAAGGAGGAGGTCATGGGGCTCAGAGCTCCCCTGACACTATTCTAAAGACCTTCTTTCTCCATGTCCTTTGGGATCACACAGCCAGAGGTCCATTTCTGAGATCCACCCCTTCTTCTCAAGACCCCTATCCTTTCAGAAATCTGGCTCTACTCTGGCTCTACACTGGGCAGGGGCGGGGTAGGGGGGGAACTCCTGTCTTTGTTTTGAATTTCCTGAAGCCCACCACCCAAAGGCCAGGATACCCTTCTGAGGGTGGTCAGCACTCCCTCCCCAGCAGTGATGTGCTGCTAAATGTTTAACACTTGGCACTCTGGGAGAGCTGGGGGACTGGTTTGCCAATTTCCATGGTGTAAATACTCCCACTGTGGCCTATTTTAAGCTACCAGTGTGATGTCAGCTGGCTTGCAAAATTCTAGAAATTTTAACGATGGTCTGTCTTTAGCAAAGGTTTGCTGGCTGTAGCACACTGCTGTTCCCTTGTCACCCCAGTCCTCTGAAGAAGTGGTCACAAGTAGACCCTAANTGATGTGCTGCTAAATGTTTAACACTTGGCACTCTGGGAGAGCTGGGGGACTGGTTTGCCAATTTCCATGGTGTAAATACTCCCACTGTGGCCTATTTTAAGCTACCAGTGTGATGTCAGCTGGCTTGCAAAATTCTAGAAATTTTAACGATGGTCTGTCTTTAGCAAAGGTTTGCTGGCTGTAGCACACTGCTGTTCCCTTGTCACCCCAGTCCTCTGAAGAAGTGGTCACAAGTAGAGGATGACAGAGGGTCTTTAGGCCTCTGCCTGTAGGACCCACCAATGTTCCCAGACTTGGAGGGGCTGCTCCTTCCAGACACCAGGCTCTTTGGTGGGCTGAGGGTGGAGAGTTACTTAGGTACTAGAGCCACTAAGAGCCAGAACTCTGCAGGTGATTGTGTGGGTTAGAATCTTAAACTGGGTGACCTTAGACAGGTAACTCAAGCTCTCTGCACCTCGGTTTCCTCGTCCAGAAAATATGGATAATGAAAGGTTCCTACCTCCTAGGGTTGCAAGGATTAAATGAGTTATTCCACATGGAACAACTTAGCCCCGTTCAGGCCCACAGTGAATGCTCAATACTGGGGAGATGCTGCCCATGCTGTGTGGACTGCACCAGGTATGCTCACTCCTGGCCTCTGTGACCACACCCCTGAAGTGTAGGGAAGTGGAGCACAGGGTCCTTGGTTGACAGCACTGACAGTCTCAAGGACATGACCCTGCAGGTCTAGAATCTTGGGAAGGTGCTTATTCTGGGGTGACGAGCTTTCATGGTAGGCTTTGAGAATGAAGGTTGACTGTGGTGAAGGATGACTCACCCCCAGTGACTTGGCTAGGTAAGACTCCTGATGGCCTGGAGGCTGGGCAGGGCCTAAGGGTGAGCAGAGAGCTGGCATTGGCCGGGCATGGATAACCTACCTGCTGGCCTACAGGATGGACTGTGGCTTTGGAGCTTGTCCCTGGCCGCCCCCCATGCTCTCCTGAGCTCTGGGGGTCCCCAAGGCCAGAAGAAGCCAGAAGAAAGGGACTCCACCTGGGACTTGGGCATGCAGTGGGATTGGACCAGACAGTGAAGAGACAGGGCAGGGCACAGGCATTCCGTGGTGACAGTGTGCATACAGGGGAGCCAGGAGGCACAGCCCGGCAGAAGCAGACAGTGCTTATAGGGGACCAACAAGCGCTAGGGCTGGCTCCGTCCTTGAGCAGGGGAGAGACAGGAGGTGAATGGTGTTTAAGAAAGANAGGAGACTGAGAAAGACCTTGCTAACAAGCAGTGACACAGGTAGACTTAGCAGGCAGTGAGCTCCCAGTCGGTGGGGCTGTCGGAACATTCCGTGTTGGGACCTGTCAAAGAGACCATGGGTGGGAGGCAGGTGGATTTGGTGAGGCTTCGTGGTAAAGGGGAAAGGATGGTGCTCTGGAATTGACTTGGATTCCACTCTCAGCCCCACCCTTATTCCTTGTCCTTGAGAAATTCCTTTGGGCACTGGGCTTTCTGGAGAATTGACCCCATTGCATGAGGTATAGTTTCTCTGTCATTTTGAGTACTCAACACATGTTCTCATGGGCATAGTATCTCTACCCTCCCTTGGTTGACCTCCTCCCTGACACCATGTAGTCCTCTTGGAACTGTCAGTCATAGGGTTCCTTCCTTCCTCCCAGGGAAAGCATCTCCATGGGCAAATCCTGATGGAGATCCCAGGCAGTGTGACTGGTCCCAAGTGGCCACATGAGTAATCAGGATTCTTGTCATGGCTTTTCCCACTTGGAGGTGGAGAAGTTGCCGTCCCTGCCTCTGGGTTTAGCCTGTGAAGATGCAGGTGGGGATGGTGGACCAGGGGCAGCTACTTCCCCCTCATGTGGAGGGAGCCTGTGTCCGTGAGGACAGTGAAGCCAGTACACAGGCAAATCAGAGGCAAACAGAAGGGAAGATTGTCCTGGTGGCCCCAAGGCCTTAGCGACTCAGTTCCCCGAATTTTTCTATCAGTCCTGTGAGCTACCCTTTTCAGCCCTTAAGCCAAGAACCTGTTTTAGGCTTATGCCCAGTGTGGGTTGGGTTTTGGCACCCTGTACCTGAAAGGGGCCTGGGCTAGGATCTCAGGAGAAAGACATGATGATGTGGACAAGGCACCCACCCAAAGGTGGCAGTGTGCAGGGCATTCAACCTCCAGGTAGCAGATGCAACATTCTAAAAAAATAGAGAATTCACAAAAAAATCCAGATTTCAGGCTTCCCTTGAAAAATCAGATCTATGGGGCATCTGGGTGACTCATTCGGATAAGTGTCTGGTTTTGCATCAGGTCATGATCTCATGGTTGGTGGGTTCAAGCCCCGCGTTGGGCTCTGTGCTGACAGCTCAGAGCCTGGAGCCTGCTTCGGATTCTGTGTCTCCTTCTCTCTCTGCCCCTCCCCCGCTCACGCTCTGTCTCTGCCTCTCAAAAATATATAAACGTTAAAAAAATTGTTTAAAAAGAAAAATCAGACCTGGGCACTAAGAGCCCATTTCCCTGGGTGGGTAGGAGCTAGGACCATGCTGTCATCTTGACAGGTTTGCACCTCCACTGCCCATGAGCACAAGGCTGCACCGTCCACCCCACGCACATGGCAAGCCCTAAGGACATGTGTAGTAGGCAGGCACATTTCTTCCCCTTCCCTCCCTTCCAGCAAGGAGGACCTGTGCTTGGGGCATTAGATTTTACCTGTTCAGTTTGAGACAGTGGCAGATAGGCAGGCGCAAACATCTAAAAGACGATTAGAAAGCCAGGACTGGCACTTTGAGATGCAATGAGGGTGGGAAGTGGAGATGAAAGGCCCATTCCTAAGGAGCTGGTCATAGGCATTGTGAGCTCAGATCGCATTCTAAAGAGCGATTGAGGAATGGCTGCAGGTGAGATGGAAAAGGAAAATTTGGGAGGAGATTTTGAGGAAGCCAGAAGCAGACCAAAGAGAGAGCAATAGGAACCAGGAAGATTTTAAGTTTTGAACAGGGCTGGGAGGCAGCCACAAGGAAGGCTGCAGGGAAGGAGCCTGCAGATGAGGCCTGGGGGACCTGTGCACTGGGAGGAAGGCACAAGTTGCTGCTTGGGACCTGTGTGGAAACCCAGAACCAGCATTAGAGAGTGGGGAAGAGTGAGTGCCAGGACACAGAGGACACTCAGAAATTATAGAGCTGGGGTGCAAGGATGTTAGCCTGAAAAGGCTCGGGTTCTGGTGGATGCTTCAGAGGAGGACCCCAAGCAAAGGGAGCAGGGGAGGACAAGCTTGATTGCTGAATGTTTGCAAAGCACTTGCACAGAAGCTCTCTGCAGGTAGGTTCAGAGGTGACCTCCCTAAGTCACATGGAAACCACCACAAAGCCAGGTCGCAGCCCTAGCCCATCTGTGGGCCATCTACAGAAGGGGGTGGGGCAGAGGCCCAGGGTCCCTAGTGAGTTTTTGAGGGAGGTGGAGAGGATGGGCTGGCGGTCAGGGCTGGGTGAAGGAGGGGGCGCACCTGTCATTAAGTGTTGATGAAGCACCTCCTGTGTTGCAGGCGTTCCGTGCCATAGATACGCAGTGAGCAAGGCAGGTGCTGTCCCTACCTTGAGGAACTCACATCCTAGTGGGAGGAAATCATACACAGGTAGATTCAGATAATGAGGACTGTTCTTCAGGAGTTGGAAGGCAAGCAGAGAGAGCCACATGACCATGTGATCATGAGTGAGCTCCTGCGGGCATGTTGGGTGCCAGGTTAGACTGGATGGTCAGACCTCTCTGAGCAGGTGAGGTATGAGCTGAGACCTGAATGACAGGAAGAGCCAGTTGTGGGTGCAACAGCCTGAAGGTGGGAATGAAACTGGTTACTAAAGGGTCCACTGTGGTCTAGGCACAGGGACGTAGTTAGATCCAAGCCCCACGTTGGGCTGCACACTGAACATGAAGCCTACTTTAAAATTTTTTAGGTTAGGTAGAGAAAGCATAATGACTTATCTCTGTGTTCATTTATGCTGTCTGCCCCCTCATCACCAGAAAGGCACAAATTGCGAACCAGATCTTCTGATGAATCCGACAGGGATAAGGAAGGTGACTAGGAGGTGAGAGTGCAACACAAGAGAGCCCAGGTCTGGAGTGGTTAGACACTGGCCTGGACTGGCGGTCAGGAAGCTTGGGTCCCAGGACTGCTCTATATTCAGATCTGAGCCCTTGGCCAGATGTGCTCCTCTGCCTTATTTGTGAAATGGAGCAAATGACCCAGAATGACCCAGCCCTGGGCTGTCATGGAGGTGATCTTGAGGCAGGGGCAGGCAGTTAAGTGACTCCATCTCAGCTCAGGTCTCAATCTCAGGGTCGTGAGTTCAAGCCCCGTATTGGGCTGCCTGCTGATCATGAAGCCTACTTTAAATTATTTTTTGTTTTTAAATTAACCATTTTAAATTACACAATTTAGTGACATTTAGTACATTCACAATGCTGTATAATCATCACCTGTGTTTAGTTNCTTCCCCTACCCCCTACCCCCAGCCCCTGGCAAACACCAGCCTGCTGTCTGTCCCTACGGATTCACCTATTCTGGGTATTTCATGTAAAATCGAATTATACAACATGCCGCCTTTTGTGTCTGGCTTCTTTCACGGAGCAAAATGTTTTCCAGGTTCATCCATGTGTGGCATGTATCAGTACCTCATTCCTTTTTATGGCCAAACAATATTCCATTGTATGGATAGACCACATTTTTTGTTTATCCATTTTCATCCATTTGGGTTGTTTCCACGTTTTGGCTATTGTGAGCAGTGCTGCTTTGAACACCCACGCGCAAGTATTTGTTTAAACACCCATTTTCAGTTCTCTTTGATATAAACCTAGGAGTGGAATTGCTGGGTCAAATGGTAATTCTAGGATTTAATTTTGAGGAAGTGCCAAATTGTTTTCCTCAGCAACTGCACCATTTTATGTTCCCACCAGCAATGCATGAGGGTTCTAGTTTTTCTACATCGTAATGTTTATTTCTGATACATTGAATTCTTGCAAAAATTGTTCTCCTCTCTTGGTTCTCCTACTTTACTAATGCCCGAGTCCTTGGGAGCCTGTCGCTAGGCCCGCCAGCCCTGCCTGGTGTGGGTCTCATGGTCCTGGACTGGCCTCAAAGGGCAGGTCGAGGGGACTGGGGCAGCGGGGGACACCGGGTCCTGCAGCAGGCGGTGGGTCAGCCTGGCTGGCAGGGGTGGGGCTGGGCCTTTCTCTGCCCTCTGAGACTCCTGTTTCCCTCGGCCCCCTCCCTCCTTCTCTGTGCACGCCCCCAGTCGGGAGCTGCCCTCGCCACCCCTCTGCTCCGTTTTGTGTGTGTGTCTCATCACCAGGATAAATGTAGCTACAAACAATGCGGCGGGCTGGGTGCTAATTTGTCAGACGCAGTGCGCGGCTGTGATTCCGAATACATTAACATTTTCACATGAAATCATTTCAATTTTTAGTGATTAAGAAGTATTTGTTTTAAAGNTAAGCAGAGCTTATGCCAGTCATCACCCTGCTCCCACCTGTGCCCATCACAGGCTTCCTGGGCATGGGGCTGGCAAGGAGCGGGCGTGTTGCAGGACCAGGGTGTGGAGGCAGTGAGGTCTGAGGGTACCTTGAAGGCACTGGGACTCTGAAGCCTCAGCCTCCACTCTTTTCTCCCCTCTTGTCTGTATCATCCAAGACTCACTAAAAGTCACCTCCCAGAGAGGCTCCCCTTGGCCCCCTAACCTAAGTCAAGTAGCAACTTAACTTCTGTCTTATTTTCTTCATAGCACTTTGCAATATCAGAGGTTTGACCTCCTTTACTGACTTCTTTACTTATTCTTCCCACTCCCCCGCCCCCAGCATTAGAACACAAGTGTCTTGAGGGACTGTGGCCTTTCCCTGCTATACCCCCATGCCTAGAACAGGCCTGGCACTAAGTAGAAGCTCAGTGTTTGTTGGATGGATGAGTGGATGCATGGATGAATGGATGGATGGATGGATGGATGGATGGATGGATGGATGGGTACAGAGGGCATGGAAGACCCCTCACCATACCATGCATCCTGTCATCCTAGAACCAAGCCCTCTGTGACTTGAGGAATCCTAGTCCTTCCCCAGCAAGCCACCTGTTGTGTGCCAGACCCTGAGCACCTAGAAAATACAAGTTCATTAGCACTGGGGCTGTACTCATAGGCTCCAACCTACTTCCCCCCCCCCCCCCCTCCCTCTCCACCTCC